>NW_010230508.1:0-4937 GCF_000690775.1 Eurypyga helias
TCCCTAAGCACCACATCTGCACATCATATAAATACCTTCAGGGATGATGACTCATATCTTCCCTGGGCAGCACGTTCCAATGCTTGACAGCTCTTTTGGTGAAGAACTTTTTCATAGTATCCAGTTTAAATCTCCTCTGGTGCAATTTGGGGTTGTTTCCTCCTGTCCTACTGCTTGTTACTTGAGAGAGAGAGAAACACCCACTTTGCCACAACCTCCTTTCAGGGAATTGTAAGGAGTGGTATGACCTCCACTGAGCCTCCAGTTGTCCAGACTAAACAACCCCAGTTCCCTCCGTCTCTCCTCACAGGATTGTGCTCTGGACCCTTCACCAGCTCCATTGCTCTTCTCTGGACACACTCAGTACCTCAATGTCTTTCTTGTACTGAGGGGCCCAAAACTGAATACACTATTCAAGGTGCAGCCTCACCACTGTTGAGTACAGGGGGACAATCACTGCCCTAATCCTGCTGGCCACACTTTTTCTGACATAAGCCTATTGGCTTTCTTGGCCACCTGGGCACACTGCTGGCTCATATTCAACCAGCTATCAACCAATACGCTCAGGTCTTTTTCCACCAAGCAGCTTTCCAGCGACTTGTCCCCACGTCTGTAGTTTTGCATGGTCATGTTGTGACCCAAGTGCAGGACTCTGCATTTGACTTTGTTAAAAGTTATACAGTTGGCCTCAACCAATTGATGAAACTTTTCCAGATCCCTCTGAACAGCCTTTCTACCCTCAAGAGGATCAACACTCCTGCCCAACTTGGTGTTGTCTGCAAACTTACTGAGGCTGCACTCGATCCCCTTCTTGGGTTCATTGATAAAGGTCTTAAACAGAACTGTCCCCAGGACTCAGTCCTGGGGAATGCCACTTGTGACTGGGCACCAGCTGGATTTAACTCCATTTACCACTACTCTTTGGGTGCAGCCATCCAGCCATTTTTTTACTCAGCAAAGAGTACTCCTGGCCAAGCCGTGAGCAGCCAGTTTCTCCAGGAAAATTCAGTCCTCACTTTTTCTTCTTTGTGCTCAGTGAAACTCTGGACTTTGGCTGCTGCTCAATTTTGCATCTGCTTTTGAGTTCCTTACAAGCTCTAGTTCTGCACAGCTGGTAGTCATTTCTCTGCCAACAGGTCTTGCAGTCTTGTCTAGTTGATCACTGCCACCATAAGTTTCAATAAATGGAAGGAGGAAGTAATGGGAAAGAAAATTATTATTTCAAGACAGGAAGATAAAGACATCACTGATTTGTCATTCTGTATTTTCCTACTTTACAAAAGGCCACACAGCTAATGAAAAAAACCAGAATTTATAATGCAATATGTACAATCAATTACAAGCTGGAAATTATGTCCCTAATATTTAAATATATAATTAAAAATAAGTGGTTTTGGGGAAAAAAGTTTGTTCATAAGCAGTCCACCAGAAGAATTGTCTACATCAGTTCCCAATAACTAATTTAAACTGTTCTATCTCATCATTTTTCCTCTTCATATTTTAGGGAAGTGTGTTCCACTGAGATATCTCTAGTCATTCTGCACTACATTTGACCAGATTTGTAATATAACCTGAAAATTTAAGATATTTATAACAATTTTTCAGGTGTGTTGTATTACAATAAATCAGTAGAACCTGAAGGGAAGCTAAAAAGCAACAAAAATAAAAACTAGTTTCAGTTTGGTCCTCAGGATAGTTTGGATTTATTACGCTAAATCAGAGCAGGCCAAGAGGTTGAAATGTAAGTTAAAAAACATCACAGAGAAAAAAAAGGAGGAGTCAGAATCAGGAGTCAGAGTAGAAAGATTTTTTCATATCTTCCAAGTTATAAATCCTGGTTATGTCAGCCTATTATGCTTGCATTTATGGATGGCCTTGCCCAATTTGATTAAGACTTTACTAAAATCAAAATATATGTTACTTTTGTTGCTCCTCTGTTTACAATTCCTCCATCATTTTATATATAGAAACTGGGAGATTCCTAAGAAATTTGTATCGGCTGTAATTCACCTCTTTGTTTTTGTATAGGAGATTCCAAATATTTTTTTCAGTATTTGTCTTGCATGTCAAAGTTAAGGTGATGGGTGTATAATTTCCTACTTTCCTGTTTTTAAAAGTGAGACCAAAGTTGCTTTCCTTCAGACTTTTGATAGATGATGATGTATTTTTAGAAGATTTCATGAGTTCCCCAAAGGAATTGCTAATAGTCTGAGATTCCATCAGCTAACATTTTAAATAGTTTGGGCTAAAACTATTCAGTCCAAGAAAATCTGAAAACTTGTGGTTTGTTAAAGCCCTCTCTAACTTGTTCTTTCTCATTCAAGGATGAGATCTGATGTGCTGATGTTAATGACAAAGCGCATTGACAACTTGATAGTAGATGAACCTTTTGTTAAAAGAAATAGAAGCCCCGAGAGCTTCCCAGCCATATCTCTGATACTAAATAAAATAGGGCATGGGACAACATTTTTTATATTGATAACTGTTTATACACAATTTGTCATTGGTTTGGCTAACTAAATCTCATATTGAGTGAAACAGTATGAAGGCACAATTCAGTAATTTGAAAAGACTACATCAGCTTTGGTTTTCTTATTTTTTTTTACGGTTGCCCAAAACTATTCCAGTAAGCTTTACACTGTCCATCATACCTTCATACCTTCATTTCATACGCTGCAGCCAGCAATGCATATCTTCAGGCTACATTCAGATATGCACAGGACCAGTCTCAGGAACAGGAACACAATTCTCTGTATTCGCAAACTGCCAGAGAATCCCCCTGGCAGGCTTTTGGCATATTCCAGCTAGTACTGGCCATTCCTGAACACAGTTTGGGAGTTAACTTTGCAGCAGCCATCTCCAGTAGAGAATATGCTTGCATCCAGTGCCAGCAAACATTCCTGGCCAGGTTTACTTTGCTGGTTTAGATACAGACACAGTTTCCCACTGCAACAGATTCCCCGAATTATATCATATCCAGAGCTAAGGGCTGTATATTGCATATGTGGCCAGCTCAGCAGTGTAAACCAGACACAGTTGCTAGCACACTGAAGTCAGAAGTTTGTCTTTTTTTAAATTTCCTATGCCGTGTTTCAATACCTTTTTTTTTTTTAATCAACTAGAGAGTTTCATTGTCTAAATGTTTTCTTCTTTTGTTTGAGGAGAACAGCATTAAATTGAGACAAGTATATCACTCATAAAACTTAAAATTTTCCTCCATAAGGTGACACAGTTTCTGGAAAGTCTTTCATACAAATTCCTATTTCTCTTTAAGTCTGCCTTCCTGTTTCAATTCTATTGCATTTCCTCTTTCCTATTCTGAAAAATGTAACCATTTCATATTTAATCTTCTTAGCTAAGTCCCACCTTGATATTCCAAATCAGTCCTTTTATATTAACTAGAATAAAATCTATTAATTAGAATCACATCCTCAAGTTGCTTTCTATGCCTCCTGTACAGCAAATTTGCTGTAACAAATAACAAAATTGTTATTGATGCCTTCCAAGAATTTGTGGATCAGTATGGCCAGGGGATTCATCTGATACAGCTGTTGAAATCAACAATGCAGACTAAGAAATCTGACTGTGTCATTCAAAGATTCAATTATAGTTAGTGGAGAAAAAGAAGCACTTGGAGTACATCATTCGCCAGCTGCATACCAAGTGAGGCCTGCTAGTACTCATCAATCACACCAATCAGTTGAGGAAATAGTTTTGGTTGAGTGAATAGTTTTGGTCCACTCACCAATTGGATCTTAAAATAACTACAGCTGCTCTCATCACAGAACGTGTGAAATGATTTCGGACTGAATAAATAACAGCAGATTGCTCACTGGAAAACAATGAAACAATTTAAGGTTTTCATCCTACCGTATCATATAACAACTTTAATTTACCTAATTTTCTTGTAGAGTTCATTGTACAGAGACACTGATCATAATTATATTGCCTCAGATTTATACATTCACCTAAAAACTGATGGTGACTGTTATTGTTTGTCTGGTTCCCTCCTATGTTACACCTGAAAGTTAAAAATGGTCTAGTTGCAACATTTCCAGAAATGGTTTACTAGGTTTGTAAACAGCTGTTGTCCTAAAAGTCAGCACTGGAAAATAGTACATCATTTTCATCTGAGAAAATGCCAGTTGTGAAAGCAGGCAACATGAGCAATTAAACAAGGTGCCTTCGACTTTTATTTTTAACTGTTTGTCAATTCATTTACCAGCCCATCCTTCTCTGGGGGTCTATGCACATGCAGAGGGTATCTTTCACAGCTGCTCAAACTCTGCTACTAAGATAGCATGGGAATCAAGTTTTTAATTTGTTTATTCTTTTATTTTCTTGATCTATCCAATGAAAGTTCTTTACACAATCAAGGAATACACTATATGCTAAGATTAGACCAGAAATACCCTATATGATAAGACAGACCCCATCCCTGACTGTCTTCAAGGTCAGTCTGGATGAGGCTTTGAGCAACCTGGTCTAGTGGAAGGTGGCCCTGCCCATGGCAGGGGGGTTGGAACTAGATGGTCTTTAAGGTCCCTTCCAACCCAAACCATCCTATGATTCTATGATTAGGAATTCTAGAATTGTATAGGGACAGTGTGCTTCTGCTTTTATTAAATACAGACTTATTTAGCCTGCTGTTGGGCATAGCTTACTTTAACAGGATCAGAAATTTTGTGTATTCAGTAACTTTAGCAGATTTTCTTTGAATGGCTATGAATCTTCACTTCTCAGTTTTTCTAGACTTACCATAGGTTTTTGGTTTATTAGAAAATGTTACTCACTCTTACCATGCTCTACTGTATGAGATACTCTTCTAAAATAATGTTTTAGTAGCTAAATATCACTCCAGTATTTCAAGTTCCACAATAATGTAATAATTTTAATAGGCTGGCATTTTTAATGCCAGGAGGTTCCTGGAATGTGTC
>NW_010230509.1:0-869 GCF_000690775.1 Eurypyga helias
ATCCCCCGGCCTCCTCCGCGGCCCGACCCGGCCCGGCCCTTGAGTCACCGGAGCGTGGCCGCGGGGTGGCTTTTCCAGGCCGCTGCTGCCCGAAGGCGGCTGCTGGAAACCTTCTCTCAAGCCTCAGGTTGTTTTTTCGTGTTAGCGCAGCTGTTGGCCCAGCGAGCAGGTTTGTCTGGCTTGGTGGGGGAAGGGGGACTGAACCGCCGAACTCTGAGGCTTTAAATAACGTAAGCGCGTCCATCAGCCACCACAAAAAGGAGATTTGTAGTAATTCTTCAAGTTTTATGTCCGGAGAACCTGGCCTGTGGTGTGAGAACCATGCAGCCCCCTCAGCTCCTGTATCCTGGAGATGCGCATCCAAGCAGGGAAGTTTGAGGCCGCTGCGTTGCTCTCAGGGCAGCGGGTTGGTGGTCGGTGGGTAACCGCACTGGGCACAGACCTGCTGCTCTACCCTGTGAGCTGGGAGCCCCAGGGGAACCCCTTTGCTCTCCCCGAGTGGTGTTCAGTGAGGCCTGTACGAATGGGAGCGATCTGGGGGGTGTGCTCTGCACCCTGTGCCTCTCAAACTCGGGCCACTTCTGGGTCTGGGTTGTGGTTTCTTGGCGCAGGGCCGCAATGCTTCCTGCCCCAAAACAACCTAGCCTTGCTCCCTGACTGATGCAAACCCCTATGCGTGCCTCTGCCCTCTTCCCGACGCTCCAACCACCCGGTCAGCGACCCCGTGTCGACCTGCGAGTATCTGAGATGGAATCAGTGATGGGTCAGCGGGAGTGCAGCTGTGGGTGCTGGGAGCATCCGGGGAGGTGCAGATGGGCCAAGATGTTGTCCACATCCTGTGCGCCCCCAAAAACCACCTGTGTTCCCTG
>NW_010230509.1:913-8207 GCF_000690775.1 Eurypyga helias
CTATTTTTGGATGGATGCTGGTGGGTGGTTGGACTGGGAGAGTGGGTTTGGTCACGAGAATTGTGGGGCTGCAAGGTGTCCCCCATAGTCCCTGGGTGGAAACGTTCAGGTCCTGGCCTCAAACTCTCCAGCCAGCGCTGTGTATTATCCGTTCTTATTCCAGGTCACCGGCCCCTCTGGAGAGGGGACAGATGCCGTGGTCATCCTGGAAAAGACTCCTTTCCAGGAGGAGAAAGTATCGGACCTGCTGAAGAAGCACACAAAGCTGGAGCTGCAGATGTGCAATGACATTTACAGCACATACCACCTCTATCCTCCGCCGGAGCTGAGCGGTGAGTGCTCTCGGCCTTGCCTGGGGGGTCCCGGGAGGGTGGCTCGCTCGGTTGGGGGCCAGCACTTGTGGCTAGGATGCTGCTGCTGGCTCTGGAGGGGAGACGCAGCGAGACAGGCAAGTGCCACTGCCGGATCGGACTGTGCCACCCGGGTCGTTTGGCTGACGGCGGCAGATCTCACCGTTAAACGGCCATCGCTTTACAGCAGTAAAAGCGATGCAGTCATCTGCCCGTGCCTTGCTTGAAAGGTGGAGAAGGGCTTGGGCATCTGAAAGCTTTCCTTCTTGGAGTTTTTTCAGCAATGTCGGTTAATCTAGTAAGGTGATGTCTCCTCCTGTAAGGTTTATCTTGAAAACAATCTCTGTGGATAACTGTGCTGGGTTTAGTCCAGCACAGTGAAGTTAAACCATGACAGTAAGGTGTGTCAGCTTGTCATCCAGGGTGTCATCCCCTGTGTTTTTAGTTGCCCAGTGTCACCCAGGAAGGACAGAGAGCTTTGTTTGCAGGGGGGATTTAAATGCTGGTAACCTTGAGCGCCTGGTGCAGGCGGGCATCTGGCCTCTGCCTTTCAAGCCTCTCCCTGCTGATTTCATGCATCCGTGTGTTACGAAACCCGATGAATAACCAAGTGTGGTGAGGTCAAATGGCCAGGTTGGGGAGCTTCAGCGGAAGGCTGTCATCCTGTGGGACAGAGTCTCGTCACGGTGGAAAGGCGTCCCACGGTTTTTTCCAGCAGGAAAGCAGGGCTGCTCTTGCGGCAGGCTGGGCGCTTCGATTTAATGCTGGTATGTGTTTAAATTCTCAAAGTGCAGTGATTAATTACATGTCGATGCTTCTGTAAACACAGTGACAGCCAAACAAGTTTAACAGGGTCAAAATTAATCAGAGTGATAGCCTTAAGTAAGAAGTTGTTGCCGCCCCAAGTTAAATTTTTGGGATATTTCATGTGCTTTCCTGAAAATGCTCTTACTTCAGCGCTGTGTGTGTGGTGTAGGAGGAAGCACTGTCAGGCTTTGGGAGCTTGCAAGTTGTGCAGAGCTCCCTTGTCCTGTCTGGGACTCGAAATCAGAGATTTCAGCATCACAATGGCAGGAAGACACCATGACACCGCAGTTGTTGCGCATTCCCTGCTTGGGAAGATGTTAAAACTACGCTTCCTTGGCCGGAAAGACTCCTTGGGTGCCCGCTGTGTTCGAGGCCGGCAGCGACTCGCAGCGATTCCCACGAGGTGGCATCGCAAGACTGAAATCTCCTGGCCTTTTCTCCCGCTGCAGCCATGCTGGCATTGGACTTCCTTGAAGCACTTCGCTGCAGTGCTATGTAACTCCACTGTTACTCCCATAGCCAAGTATTTTATTTTATTTAAGATTTGCCAGGTGCAAAACCCTTTGCTGGCGTGAAAAAGCTGTTAAAAGGTCGCTGGTTTCTGTCAGTGCTTTGCCAGTTGCTGCTTTTTCTGAGAGGCTGGAGCAAAACCAGGTCTTCTCACATCCTGTTTCTGGGCTTTTGCTAGACTAAGTCCTCGCTCGAGTTGTTTCTGTTCGGCCTGCGCTGTGACTCTGCCCTGCGCAGCCGCCCTCTTTTATTCACCCGTGGCTGGACCAAACCTGCTGTGCTTCTGGTTGAGTGTTCATGCCCTTCCTCTTGCAGGTTTGAATGGGGGAAAAAGCCTCTGGCTTCCTTCTGCTGAAGTTTATCTTTTAAATTGCTCTAAAAATTGCCTTTAAACGGCAGGTCTTGCAGAAACGTTACCCAGTGGTGCATCTTCCCACTGCTCTCCTTGGCACCACTGTGCTTGCTCTGGACGTCGGGCAGCCCCAAGCAGGAGATTGGGAAGGGGGTGTGGACCATGGTGCTGCCCTCCTGGCTCTGACCAGTGAGCAAGGAGGCTTCTTCCTTGGAAGTGATCCAGAGCCAAATAACTGTTGTTGAAAGCACATTGGGTGAGCTGCTGGTGGGCAGCTGGGCCGGCACCGGGGGCAATGGTCATGTGTGTCAGGAGGGGAAGGAAATTGCCCTTTTGAGCTGAGTCATGGCCCAAGGAGGGAGTCCACGTGAGGAATGCAGCTCATAAACCTAAAACAGAGGAGGAGAAATTTCCTGTAAGGCTGCGGGTAAAGTCAGGGCTTGTGAGAAATCCCTGGATGTGGAGTGATTGTGTGGAGACCCAGTGAGCCCTCACATGGGGTCTACCTCTGCCTCTTGCTTGCAGAGTTGGAGAGATACAGGGTTTTATTTTCCGGCCGTTGCCGGTTTAACACGATGCAGCAAAAGTATTTTGCAGAAAAGGTCACATTTTGGCATTAGGCACCTCCTCCGAAAAGTCCTGGATCGCAGTGTCAGGCAGAAGAGGAGTTCACCCCAGAGATTTTGTAACATCCCGGGGCGGCCAAGCTCCCCACGCTCAGCTTCTCGCTTTCTAAAGGTAAGATAGACCTCGGGACCGAGGATATCCCGACCGCAGGGGCATCGTGACATGGGGCGCGTTGACAGCGTGAGGAGCTGCCTCTGGGTCCCTCTGCTTTTCTGAAGTGCGTTTCTCAATGCTGCCTTTGTGGTCTGGAGTCCCGGAGGGCTGGAGTTTCTCCATAGCTGAAAGTGGCTATTTTCTTCCTCCTTTCCCCGCCTCCTCGTTTAAGAGAGTTGGATGCTGTTCCATCCACAGAATCAAGCTAACACAAGCCCCGTGCTATGAAAGCTCGTTTTGTCTTGGTGCTAAAAGAGCCGGCGAGGCTGGGCCGTTGCTTTGTTTGCGTGGGGAAGGCAGAGAAGGAGAGGCCAAAAGAAGTACGTTACCTGAGCAAATGACTCCCTTCTGCTCTGGGAAGAGGAATTTTGCTCTGCTGCCACTTAAAGATGAGAATTTTTAAGGCTGGAGTGCACTGTCGTTGGGATGTGTGGAGACGTGCTGGTTAGGAAGAGGATCTCATCTGTGTCTTGCTTGGCTCGGGGGTTTCACTGGCCCTTCGGAGAGGAGTGTCAAGGCTGAAATGGGAAATAACGTTTGCAAACCAGCTTCATAATGGTCAGAGCTTGTCTGAACCCAAAACTGCCCGGCTGAGGAGGAGGTTTGTGACCGAGTTAGCTAGGAGGAGTGGTGTCGGAGAGTCTGCCCTCCGAGCCTCCCTGCCCTGCTAACAGCGAGGGCGTGTGTGCGGAGCTTATCTGAAGGCCGATTGCTGGACGGACGTTGCATAGATTAACGAGATGCCTTGTGCCTAAAGGTGTGAGATGCTGGTGGAGGAAACCCCAGCCCTAGGTTTCTCCGTTGCAGGGAGAGCAAGGATCACTTTCATAGCAGGGGAAAGGTTTTCCTGCTGCCGAAAGCTGGATTGCAAAAGCCAGCGGGTTCAAGCAACACGTTCCGCGGTAACATCCTGGCGGTGCTAATGCCCGTTGAGCAAGGAGAGCTTGCTCTTCCCAGCAAAAACCACTCTCCTCTTGCCTGGCTGCTGAGGGATGTTGTGTTTCGCAGCACCAAAGCCGTGCTGGTGTAAATCCAAGGGCTATTATCGATCCTTAAGGAGTCTGCTCACGGGGCACGGCTCATCCCTGCGCTGCAGGCTGAAGCGTATTCAGAATGTCTAAAAATGATCACGTTGGGCTCCATCTCTCCAGCATGGGGTGGAGAAGCTGTGGGAGAAATGGGAGAGCGTGGAAGGAAAATATTCAGTCATACAGGAAGTGATACATATCCCTGCCATCCCGAGCCCAGAAAGAGTCTGGTTTCAGGCAGCGAGGAGCCGGAGAAACTTGCGTGAGCCGCACTGGGAAGGCTGGTTCATCTCCCAGCGTTTCCATGCTCCGCTTCCCTGGAGAAGAAAACCTTTTGCATTTATGCTTAAATAAAAACCTATGGAGCCTGAAGGAGTGGGAGCACACGGGCTGGAGAGAGGAGGGCTGGTCTGGGGGGCATGGTGGGAGGTATCGCTGCTTCGCTCTGCTTTTTTGGGGTTGGTAACCTGCAAATCTCCTCAGGCTGTTGCAGCTGGAGCCCACCAAGCCCTTGCTCTGGATGAGGATTGGGCCAGCCTGTTTCCAGTCACCCTGGCATATGCTGGCCTGGGAGATGGTGTGAGCTCGTTCAAGGCTCATCCTTTTGTGCTTTCATTTCATTCAGTAACGGGAGCCCCAGCTGGCCGAGGCAAAGCCGCGGTCGTACCTGGTCGGGGTTGGGTTAGAATTTGGTGATCCCCTGCTCTTGCTGCGCAGTTACGATCACAGAACTAAATGAATTGTGCTAATTCAGCAGGGGAAGGGGGAGGTTTGCATCGTTGTGTTTCGTTAGGGCTGTGAGGAGATAGCAGATGCTGGTGTGAGAGGTCGGAGCTGTACGCCGTGGGAAGGAGGCTCGCAGAGGAAAAGAAGACGTGCGTGAGTGCAGATGAGACCTCCGCCGCCGCTTCCTGGGCTTGGCACCAACTGCATCCGATGGTTAGGTTGATTAGGCAGATAATAACCCAAAGCTCAGCTTCTAGCGAAGGGAGGAAGAAGGGCTTCTGCCCAAAAGTAGAAACAGGTTGTTCCTGCCCCGTGTGCTTTTGGCTTCTCAGCGCCTTTACATCTGCGGAAAGCAGAGCTGCAGTGGCCTGTCGTGGAGTGGGAGAAGCGAGCACAAGGCACCTCGGCGTCTCGCCCCACCCAGCCTCTCCGTGCCGTTCGCGTCGTTGGAGATCTGCCGTGCTGAGCTGGAGGGGCATTTTGGCGGAGCACGGCGGAAAAGGAGCTGTGCCATTGCTAGTGAGCCTGGAGCGCCCTTTCCTACGTGCCCCAGCTCTCTGCGACGGGTGGCCGTCCTGTGCGGTGGGGAGCATGGGATAACATTTCATTCTCTCCTCCTGGTGACAGCCCTTTTTTTCCCATAAATTCCCCAAATTGAGTTGTGGTTTTGGTTTTTGTGTCTTGGGTTGTTTTGTTTTTAGCAGGAGAGTTCATTTTGTTTCTGGTCAATCGGATCTTCCTTTTCCCCTGGGCAGGGAAACGACGGTGCAGCGTATCCCCACAAACACCCTTCGTAGGGTGAATTGCCCCATGGCTTGTTCTCTGCCGTCACAGTACCTGTTCCTCCTGCTCATCCGTGTTCCTTCAATTACACCTCCTTTTTTATAACCTCCAGTTAATTGACGGTCAATCCTGACTTCCAGAAAAAACCACAGGCGTTCCGTGGTGTCCCAGGCTGGCTTTCAGGAACACGCCAGCTGATGTGACTCAGACACGAGTGCAGACGATCCCGGACCCTTCAGCGAGCTTAAAAACCCACATCACGGGGTTCTTTCCCCCTGTTTCCAGGCCAGGCTAGGTTTCAGCTGCCCCACAGCATACGTGATGCCTTCGTGCACGTGGATTCTGCCAGGAGCCGGGCAGCTTTTAAAACGGAGCGTGAACACGGCCGGTCGCCAGCAATGGGAAGATTTCGGGGCGAGCTGGATCTTGCCGTGGATGTTTCCTGTGGATCAGCCCAGCCTTAGCCGGGACTTTGCATCCCGTGTGCGGGCTCCTGAGGATAGCCAGGCTCTGAGCACTTGGCAAATGGCTTCTCTGGCCGTAGTGATTTACGTTAATGAGTATTGCTGGGGTGTTTCGGAGTTGATGAGACCTCTAGAAGGGAAATAATCATTAGTGAGCTGCAGCTTCTCCCCCCTCTCTTCCAAACATCTGCTGCTCAACTGCAGCTGCACGTGAAGGATTTCTCTGATCTCACACTTGGATTTAAAGTAGCCAAAGAGGGGCTGTGAGCAGCCACCCCCCAACCTGGGGAGGTACCAGGGAAGTTGTGAAGGGCCCTTTGCAGCCCCACGTCCTAGCAGGCGCGCATGTTGCAGTTATCACCACCCCCAGCACGGAGGGGATTTTGCTGCGGGCCCTGCTCTTGTTTTGGGGGAGAAAGTTAGATTTAGGAAGTTTCAGTCTGAGGCTGGACATGATATTTCCTTATCTTTTCCCTTTTTATTTACCCTCTCCCCCCTAACCCCTGTGCTTTGCTGGTCTTTTTAAGCAAGGAGCAACAGCCCTTTTTTTTTTCTTTGCTATTACATCATCCTGCCAGAAGTGCTAATCGAGTCCTGGAAAACAACCTTGTTTGAACATGTGTACGGTGGGAACCAGACCAGACTGCCCTTGTGGTTTGTGTTTTCATATTTCATGTTACCAGTATTTTCCTGTGGATTTCATTAAGCTGGGTTTGGCATGAAATGAAAAGGCAGAGTCTCCCGGCTTGTGCAGCACTGACCTTAACAAAACAGACATGAGAGAACTGAAAAAAAACCAAACCCCAAAGAACCACCCTAAGTCCTGGCTTTAGGAACAAATAGATACTTACATTCAGTGCCTAGCTGGCGTGTGTAGTATGTAAAGCACGAAAAAGCATGACTGTTCGGTACCCTGGTGAGTGTGCAGCCTGCGGTTTTCATGACCGAGCTTGGGCACAAGCTGCAGCGTTTGCAGTGCCCTAGCTGCTTGCTTCACACCAATCTCTTTGGGGTTTGTTCAGGCTCGCGGGGTTTTTCTGCTTCCTATGTTAAGTTTTAGAGCAGGTCCGTTAGCTGGGAAGGCGGCGGCGGTGCTGGTGCCCTCGGAGTTGTGGCAGGCCCTATCGCACATTTGATCACAGACGAAGAGGGATGTTTACAGAGTGTTTTATTGCTGCGGGTAATCATAGAATCACAGACCAGTTTGGGTTGGACGGGACCTTAAAGACCATCCAGTTCCAACCCCCCTGCCATGGGCAGGGACACCTTCCACTAGACCAGACTGCTCCAAGCCTCATCCAGCCCGGCCTTGGACACTCCCAGGGATGGGGCATCCACAGCTTCTCTGGGCAACCTGTCCCAGTGCCTGCCCACCCTCTGCGGGAAGAATTTCGTCCTGATATCCAATCTAAACCTCCCCACTTTCAGTTTAAACCCGTTACCCCTTGTCCTGTCACTACAGGCCCTTGGGAAAAGTCCCCCCCAGATTACTTG
>NW_010230509.1:8365-10682 GCF_000690775.1 Eurypyga helias
ATCCTTCCGATGTTGGGGGTTCATGTGTAAGCTTTCTTGCTGCCGAGGTCGAAGCTGGACGAGCACACTTGTATCCTGTTTTAACGCCACAGAAATTGCACAGCAAAGCTTTAATCTCAGGGTAAACAGAAATTGTTTTCCTTTTGCTACGGTAAAGAACTGCTCTTTTGTCAGCTGGTGCAAGGGAATCACCCAGCCCTCTTCCCTCAGCTCATCCTGCACCACATTAACCCATCAGCCCACATCGTTTGCCCTGCATCTGTCCCTGTGCCCTTGACCTCTTTGCTTCCTGCCCTGGAGGCCGAGCGTCCTGATGGCTGGGAGCTCTGGGAAGGAGCTGCTCCTCCAGCCAGCCCTAGCGTGGCCCTGCTACTTGTGTGACATCTGCTTTTGGGGCTGGAGAAAGTTGCTGGGTGCTTGCTTGATAATGTTCTGTGAGATTTCAGCGTGAAGGAGACGTGTCTCTGCCCCTGGCGTTGTGTTTCTCTCTCGTTGACTGCACATAAGCTGTTCGCTGGGAGCCCCAGCTCTGCCCCGATGTTGCTGATACGCCTGAGAGAGCGAGTGTGGGAAAAAAACCCTTTCCAGACAGCAAACTCCTCTACCTGAACTGGAAAGACAGGCCCTGGCTGTGTTGTCAGCCTCTCCTTTCTTGAGAAGAGCAGAGGTAGCCTGGAGGTTAAAGCACTTGTTTGCTTTCCATGTCTGTTTTCCCCTCTGCTATTTTACCAGTTTGTTTTAAAAATGCGTTAGCATGGCGTTTATTGGCCGGGCACCAAGGAAGTAACGTGGCTTTTGTCTGCGCCGGTAACTCAGTAACCGTGTTTGTTCTAGAGATTAAAACCACGGTGGTGTACCCCGCCACGGAGAAACACCTTCAGAAGTACCTCCGCCAAGAAGTGCACCTCATCCGTGAAACCTGGGAGGATTACCAGAACATAACGCTGCCCTTCCTCCAGTCCCAGAGCTTCAGCATCCAGGTACGGATACCGCTGAATCCTCCGGGGCGCTGTGTCCCTCTGCAGAGAGGGACATCTCTGGTCTCCTGCTTTAACAGGCTGGGTGGGCAGGTGTCTCCTCTGCGGCCCAGGCTGGGGGCTGGAGTGTCGGGGTGCTCTGCCCCCGTTGCCCCGTTGGCCACTCCATCAGCTCTGCGGTACCCCAACGCGTCCCCTCCCCTGTTGCGCTTTCTTGAGGCTGTCTGATCTTCGGGGCAAGCTCAGCCCTGCTAAGCAGGGCTCTCTTTCCCCTAAACTCCCTGGGTGTCCCCTTCCTTCTGTCCTCTGGGGCGTCCTTCTCCATCATTTGCCAAGAATCATTTCCCTCAGAGAGGTACCAGGCCTTGCTCAAGGTTTCTGGAGATGTTCTGTGCTGGGGCGTTCCTCCTCCTTTCCGAGGGTGGCTCCCTGGGCGTTGGTGCAGTTCTCTGGGCTTCTTAGGAGTCTCCTGGGTGTTGTGGAAGCGAGAAGTCACAGATTGTTCTTGGATTCCTACAGTGCAACTCACTCTTTGGGCTTTGCCTACAGCTCTTCTGCTTTGGTCTGTATTCCATGTGGCGAGGCTGTACTTCTGGTGTCCCTCTTGCCTCAGGCAGCAGCAAGGGGCTTTTTTAACCTGTTTTACCAGCTTTTTGACCATTTGTCTCTCTATCTTTCTTTGGAGACCAAAGGAAACATGAGTCTGTAGGGACCAATTCATGCCAACCTATGCAGAAGGGGAGTAAAACAAAACCTGCGTGTGCTGAGGCCACCTATTAAAAATAAACTCCTTTATCTCAAAAATATACCCCAAACCAAACCACCCCAGGCCTTGGGTATCCCTCATACCTCTTCCCTGCTGCCTTAAATAGCAGCAGCTGTTAAAGCAAGCACCAAGAGCTTGCGAGCCGGTTTTGGTGAACGGAAACATTCCTGATGACCGTGGGGAGCATCTGCTGAGGAATCGTGGTGGGCACAGTCGGTCCCGAGCCCTGGGATTTGATAATGCCGCTTCGTGTCTTTATCTAACCGCTTCTGACGAGCAGAAGGGTGGAATGTGAAGGGTGGGAGAAATATCGGGGGACTACAGAAGCGGCTCTGTTTTCTGCTGGAGGATGGAAAGTGGGGATGTTTTCAGTATAATAGTTGTATTGTGGTGCCAGTCTCTGGACATGTGTTGTCCTCGCTGGGCTTGTGCTGGAAACAGCAAGAGCAGTCAGCTGACAACCTGCCCGTTAACATGGAGCAGCATTGGCTTTAAAATTCAGCTCATCTCATCGGTGAACACTGATAATTTGACATTAAAAAGAACCACCCAAAGGGCAGACTTTTATTTCCTG
>NW_010230509.1:10713-13049 GCF_000690775.1 Eurypyga helias
CTGCCCTGCTTTTCTTCGAGGGTCACAGAGCACAGCGATCTTGTGCTGTGCTTTCCAAAATCACTTTGAGAACCTCATCTTAGACAAGATGTTGTTGCTAGAAAGAACAGACTGGAAATTTAAGCAAAAAAAGAGGTTGTTTCTTCCTAAGGATGTATTCAGACCAGTTCACAATAATCTTAAATTTTGCTTAGGTTAATTAAACTCTTGATGAGTTCCACAAAAGGCTTGTCTTTTTATAGAATCATAGAATGAGTTGGGTTGAGTTGGAAGGGGCCTTAAAGCCCATTCCGTTCCAACTCCCTTGCCATGGGCAGGGACACCTTCCACTAGACCAGGTTGCTCCAAGCCTCATCCAGCCTGGCCTTGGACACTTCCAGGGATGGGGCGTCCACAGCTTCTCTGGGCAACCTGTCCCAGTGCCTCCCCACCCTTTCCGGGAAGAACTTCTTCCTGATATCCAATCTAAACCTCCCCACTTTCAGTTTAAACCCGTTACCCCTTGTCCTGTCACTACAGGCCCTTATGTTGAGTGCCTGGTGTGCCCAGTACCCACTGACTCAGTGTGTCTGCAAGGCTGGCTGCATCTTCCCTACCCACCTGAGGTATCCAGAATTTTCCATACCTGACCTTGATGGGCAAAATGGTGTTTCAAAACGTTTCCAGCTTCCCAGCCCTAGCTGTTTTCTGCCTGTCTCATCTTCTCGGGACTTGGCTGGGGATTCCCTTGGCAGCCCAAAACTTAAGCTAGAGCATAAATTGCATTTTGGAGGTGTAAAGAAGGATGCTGGAGCTCGGGGTGGGAGCCAGGAACAGCAAAGGTGCTTTCTGCTGGTCTTGCTCTGTCCCTTATCCCTGGTCTCTTCCATTTCATAGCAGAAACTCTTCTCTGGATGGTGCTTTGTTTTGAAGGAAGGGAGGAAAAAATAGCCAAGTCCCCTTCCCAGACCTGGTTGTAAAGGTTTTGGTGCAGCCCGGGACGTAAAAAGGTGCAAACAGCCCCGAGGTGCTGCAAGAGGGGGCTGGTAGCTGCAGCCAGGAGCGTTGCTGGATCCCACGGGGGCGAATGGTCTCCAAATCCTCTGAGGGGCAAATATGACTGTCAACACTGGGCTAAAGCATCCCTGTTTGGTACCTTGTCTGCAGCTCTGGCCGGTTCTTAACGCCTGAGAGGAAAACCCCCGAGCAATGTCGCTAGCCAGTGGGGTCAGGGGTGTGTGTGTGTGGTGTCTTTTTGCTGAAGTGCTCGTAATAGCCTGGAGTTCGTTGCTGGAGTGTTTTATGGGTAATTAACTACATATCTCACCAGCCATGAAATTATTTGGTCATCTTAAACCCAAGTCGTCGGGGTTTAATACTCTAGTTGCTGGGAATGTGCGCTGATCCGTGAGCCTGGGTTAAACGTGCACGGGGTTTATAAATCACATATTTCTCTTTCAGTGGGTGTATAATATCCTGGAGAAGAAAGCTGAGGCCGATCGAATCATCCATGAAAATCCAGATCCCTGCAATGGCTTTGTCCTAGTTCCAGATTTTAAGTGGAATCAAAACCAGGTTGGTTTGCTCCTCTTATCTGAAGGGCTGCTGCTTATCTGAAGGTGATCCAGAGGAAAGAGCCACTTTGGTGCTGCTAATAGCACGCTAATGAACCTTTTAGTAGGGGAATATGTCCTTCCTGTTAAGTGATGATCTTGCCAGGGCCTTTTATCACGTGCTAATTGCAAAACATGGGCTGCTGCTGGGTGGTTTATTTATTACCTTCACTTTCTCTCTCCTGTATCAGCCCAAATGTTGTAGCGATGCGTTTGAACCTAAATGCAGTTGTCTTTGAACCTAAATCCAGTTGTGTGTTTGTTGCTGCTGGACTCCTTTGGGTTTTTTTTTTCTTTGCAAGCCTCAACTTTAGGTGCAAATGGGGTGAATTTGTTGTCCTCTGGTTGCTGCAATTAACTCTCCTGAACACAATTTTAAGCAGATGGTGGTTAATTTATGAGCAGCTGCTTAACCCCTCGTGGGAGTGGCCATTCGCAGAAACGCAGAGGTTTTTAAGGCCAGGCTGTAATCCTAAATTGAGTGGCTCGTTGGCCTCTGGCTCGTTTTCCTGCTGTACTTCTGGGGAGATGCCTGGGTAGGTGAAACTGCACATTATACAGCCCTTGAAGTCAAAAGAAAAAGTCCCCTGTGTGTTTCTGATCCTCAAAATGCTTCTGTGGGTGGCAGGGGAGGAAAGTTACCTCACGATTAAAACTTAGAAATGGGAACTAAGAAGTGAAACGTAATGGGAACAGGACCCTGCTCCTGGGTAACTCAGTCCTGTATTTCTGTGCTGGGAGCAG
>NW_010230509.1:13100-16950 GCF_000690775.1 Eurypyga helias
GATGCGGGGAGGACAGGTGAGCCCTGCAGTCACTGTGGATTCCCTGCATTTCAGCTGCTCCAGAAATCCCTCCTCAAGCTGTGATGGGGTAACCGAGCCTGAATTTCCACTTTTGCACTGGGAGGCACGACCTGCTTGGTTGGGCTTATGCCCCCGCGCCTCATTCAGTGCCCTTTACTTTGAGACTGGCAATGTTTAGGAGTTCTAAAAAGCGCAGCACGCCTCTCCTTTCCTCCTTTTGAGCAAAGCTTCAGTGTAGATCCTCCCTTGCTGCAACCAAGCTTTGCAGCTCACGTCAGGGTCGGAGACGGATGGGCTGAAAGCTCTTGGCTTCTACTGCTGGGGCAAGGAGTTTCCTCTCGGCTGAAAAAAAATGCCGAGCCAGAGCTGACCCCGGGGCTGCCTGTCAGCACCCGTTCTTTCTGCTGCATCCCACCGAAGGGGCAAGGCTCCTGAATAAATCAGGGCGGTGAGAGAGCCTTGAAGAGGTCCTTGATAGTGGCTTGAGGTGGTTTTTAGGGTAGGTAATCTTTAAATTTTTTTTTAGCGTGTTTTTTTTTCCCCCCTTGCTTCTTCTGAGTTGGTTTCAAACCCGCCGGAGCCCCGAGGCGTCGCCTGAAAGGATGCCCAAAATGACATCATTCAGGGACTTTTTAGCAACAGGCTTGTTTGTTTCAAACAGCAACATGCAGATGTTGTCCTGAGGAGAAGAGGTGTTTGCATTTCCTTCCCCTAGCCAGCCCTGGTGCGAAGAGGACAAGCTGATAACTTCTTTTTCTGGAGGTGTGCACGGGCTGCTTTGGGAATCAAACGGAACCGTCGGTATCACCGTCCTGGCTGGGTGCAAATAGCAGCTTCGTGTTTTGAGGGCCCCGAGCCAGGGTCCTGAGAGCATCTTTTGGCACAAACATGTGTTTCCAAATAGCCAGATGTGTTTCTCACAGCCCTGAAAAGATCTGCTGGCCCTCCACTATCTAAACCCTTTGCTTTGCAGGGGTTGTATTAGCCACTAAGGAGCTGAGGGAGATGGGGGATTTCTATGATTTCTTTCTTTTTCAAAGCAAAATGATCCACAGCCCTGTGTCTTGTTAAACATGGAAGTCGGTGAGTGCTTCGGGAGATGCCAAAGGGCTGGCAGAGAGCTGCTGAAACGCTGTACTTTACTGCCCTGGGGTTGTCTGGTGACCAATCAGGTCTCGAAAATGGTCATTTATAGAGCTGGCGCGACTGGAAAGTGGCCGGCTGTTTGCACGGTGGGAGTATAGGAAGCTTTTCCCTTGGCAAAATCCACAGTTGGAGTTTTGGCTGCTGCGATTCACTGTAAATCCTTGTCTGAGTGTGGAGATAAACCGTTTGCTTGCTCTGCAGAAAAGGCCGAGCTCGGCGCGGCCTCTGCGCCTGGGGGCGGCTGGCGGACCCCGCGGCCTCATGGATTCAGGCCGGTGGGTGCCTCGGTTGCCCCCGCGTGACAGGGTGGGTGCCCGCTCCTTTTCTGCCAAGCCTCAGTCTGCTCTGGGACAAGGATCTGGGGATGCTCGGGGAGATGTGAACGCGCAAGCGCAGCGGCCAGTACGTATGGTTGAAAAGACGATCAGTCTGCCGGTAAAGCTGAGGAGGTATTTGTGATCCCACTGTTCTGTCCTGCACAAAACCCAGTTTGTCCAGAAACGGTGCTTTGAGGTGCGGTGGGTTTGTGGGGTGAGCGCGTCTCGTACTGGGTTCCCCCCAGCATGGGTGCGGGGTCCGCGTGAGGTGGGTGGCGCCTTAACGTAGCCTGGGAAGCCGCAGTTGGTGTGCCGTGGCCAAGGTGCTTGTGCCTCCGTCTGCTCTTGCCGTGGTCGCTGTGTCACCATCCTTCGTGTCTCGGCAGCTGGATGACCTCTACCTGATCGCGCTCGTTCGCTGCCGGCAGGTCAAGTCGCTGCGGGACCTCACCGCTGAGCACCTCCCGCTGCTGCGGAACATCTTGCAGGAGGGCAAGGTGAGCACGGGGCTGATCCGAGAGCGTCGGCCTGGCTGGGGAGGGCACGGCCTCCCTGCCCTCCCCGGCAGCTTCCTGAGGGACCTGCACACAGCACGGGGACCAGCACCCAAGAGACGACGGTGCGTCGCCAACCAGGCCTGCGCCGCCCGCTCTGGCGTCGCCACCCAGAGACCCTGGTCCCTGCTGCGCTGTCGGCACCTTCCCCCCAGGGCAGCAGGAAGGTGTACTGTGTCTGGAGCGTTTCGGGGGCGCTCCCTTTCTCCTTGAGCAGGGAGCGGAGCCCTGTCCTCCCCACGTTGTTAACTTCCTGACCCCTTTGACCGTTTTCTCCGGCCGACGAGTTTTTTCCAGCCCCGTGACATGCTGGGTAGATGGATGCCAGATAGCGTTTCTTTCCTTCGCTGCCTTAGAAATTTGGAAAGTCATTTCACTGGGGAAAGTGGAGATTAATTAAGAGATTAGTCAGGGGATTGCAGCGCGCTGAGCGGCACACCAAGCCAGCGTGCCCGAGTTGGCCGCTGCTGTTTATAGCTTTAATTACACCGGCTGGTAACGAGATCCCCGTAACTTGCCGAAGCGATAAGGGTGGAAAGGAAAACGATCCGAGCGGAGAGAGGAGGGAGAAAAGCCGGGCAGCTGGAGGCTGCCTCCATCCCTGTGGAGGCTGAAATGGAGGATGGGGAAGAGCTCTGTCCTTGCCAACTCCCCCTGGATGGAGGAAGCAGAAAGCCCTTCTGAGTTTCTCTCCGCTATCCGGGGATGCTCCTTTCCCTGTCACCGGGTCTGTCCCTGCGCTGCCCGCCCCCAGCCACCCCTCGCTGTTCGTCGCTGCTCCTGACCCCTGGGGTTTTTTTCCCTCCGTAGGAGGCCGTGGCGAAGCGCTTCGGCGTGCCGGGATCCCAGCTGCGTATCTACCTGCACTACCAGCCCTCCTACTACCACCTGCACGTGCACTTCACCGCCCTGGGCTACGACGCGCCGGGCAGCTCCGTCGAGAGAGCCCATCTCCTGGCAGACGTGATTGACAACCTGGCCACCGACTCCGCCTACTACCAGAAACGGGCTCTCACCTTCGCCCTTCGGGCTGACGAACTGCTCTTTAAGAAATTCCAGGAGGCAGGCAGAGTGTAAGCTGGCAGAGGTGCTTTTGTATCTTTTGATTTTTAATAAATGACCCTTTTCAGTTTTTTTTTTTTTTTAAGAAACATTTTGGTACCTTTTTTTTTTTTTTTAAACGCTCATTTTGTACCAGTTGGGGCTGATGGCCCATTGCCATGGAAACCACGTCTTCTGCTCAAACGTTGATTGAGTAACCCCTTTTCACATGCTGGTTCTTAGCAGGGTCATAGCACTGGACTGGGCGCCTCTGGGCTGCGGCGAGCAGAGGGGTTTGGGCATGGGGAGCTCTCCGCATCCATCTCCACCCCTGCCCCCAAATCTCCACCCGATCAGGGACATAGGCAGCTGGAGGGGGCCGAGAAAACCCGCTCTCCTCAAGAATGCTTCCCTTATTTCCTACGAATTTACCCCTGGGAGCAGGGAGGGGTTTCTTGCACCAAATAAATGAAATGACTAACCCGAGTCCTCACCCCTCCGGGCCGGCCAGCCGCTGTGGGCCCCCAAGGCAAGCGTGGCTGATCCCCAGCCTCCGAGCCATCACCTCTACCCCACTAATTAGTCATATATCCGGCTTAAATGAATGTGTTTAGAAGGGCAGCCCCTCCCCGAGACAGATTTCTCAAGGTTTTGCAAGGATTCCTCAATGTGCTTGTTAAACCCCCAAAACAAATAGTCCTGCTCTTCCTTCTGCCAGGACAGGGCAGTAAGTGCCTTCCTGCAGCCGGAGGAGCCTCCCAAGACCCGGAG
>NW_010230509.1:16983-19002 GCF_000690775.1 Eurypyga helias
TTTTGTTCCTTTTCTAGCGACATACCAACTTCTTCCTCGCCGCTCGATGGTTCCGACCCGCCTCGGACCGTGACCTGGCGAGAGCTGCCCCTCGCGGAGGGTAAACCCGCTTTCTGCCTCCGGGGAGGGGTTCCGTCAGCCGGCGTCGCTGCCCCCGCGTCTCCTCCGACGCCAACCTCTGAAATCTTCATGAGGTCTCGCTGCCGGGGAGCGGCTCTGGTGTCTGGGCAGGCGGCAGCCAGGGATGTAATTGCAGGAATCGTCTTGCTGGCTACCCCGGGTAGTTACTCCTTCCAACGGGTAAACCCGCTTTCTGCCTCCGGGGAGGGGTTCCGTCAGCCGGCGTCGCTGCCCCCGCGTCTCCTCCGACGCCAACCTCTGAAATCTTCATGAGGTCTCGCTGCCGGGGAGCGGCTCTGGTGTCTGGGCAGGCGGCAGCCAGGGATGTAATTGCAGGAATCGTCTTGCTGGCTACCCCGGGTAGTTACTCCTTCCAACGCACCGGGCTTTAAGAGGGGATTTTTCGCTGATGGGGGGGAAATCCCCGGCGTGGTTGGTTGTTGTTGGGGCTGCCCGGTGTGCCGTGGTGCTGCGCTGGAGCATCCAGAGCCGGCTGCAGGTACCGCCGTCGGAGGTGCCCGGAGCTTTGCTTGGCGCATCCCATTAATAAAGATCCCTGGTACCTTTTAGCATCAGGGAGAGGCAAAACATCTGGATGCAGCCACCTTATTTCCCTGAAAAAAGCACAAGGCGGGGTAAGAAAGTTGGGATAATCTGTTAGGGGGCCTTCCCCTCCTGTCTGTGATCCCTCCCCCGAGCAGAGCGTGTCGGAGCTGCTGTGGGAGTGGATCTGGAGGTGCACAGCCTGGCTGGCTCTTTGCATCCCTAGGTTTTCAGGGAAAGGGATGAGGTTTTGTTGGATACCAGGGCATTTGCCATGCCAAGAGGGAGCGTGGTCTCTCCCGGGTGAGGGAACGTCACAGGTTTATGTACCCACCTCAGACAGCCCAGGAATGGAGACGGTTAGACAACTGGTGGGACCATCCGCTCCTCCAGGAAGCTTCCCTGGTCTTCAGGTGTTAAAAAACCCCAAACAACTGCCTTGAAAATAGACTTTCTGAGGGCGGCGAGAGCCGACCGAGCAGCACATCTTCCGCAGGCCGTCTGCTCCCGCGGGAGGAAGCGTTTTTCCCGGGAGACGAGCCCGGCCATCACCCCTCTCCTTCGGGAGCAGGAGGACACGTGGAGCCTGGGCGGGGGGGCTGTCCCTGCCTGCCCCGGGAGAAGAGGGCAGGGGGGTGCGTTTGGATGGATCTGTCGGGAGATGTGTGGAGGGGCTGGGTTTGCCAAGGCGGGCGGCGCTTTTGGGTGACGGGGTGGGGAAGGGCGAGCCCGAGGGGGTCGGCAGGACAAAGGCGGCTTGTGCTGGGTATGAATCACCCATTCTTGTCCCCCTGGAGCAGATGCTGGCCGAGGGCATCCCCCTCCGTTACGGATGGTGCTCGCTGGCTCCTGCTTTGTCCTCCTCACCCTTCGGCGGCAACGTGATGGCGCCAGGCCATCCCGGAAGGACAAAACGTCTGCTTGCCCACTCGTGGGGCAAAAATCCAGTCCCCTTCCTCACTGCTGCAGCCGGGGAATTTTCCAAACCATTTTCTGGACATGATTTCTGCACAGCTTCGTGCGGGGGGACGGCAGAGTTCGTTACGAACTCACTTGTCAAACAGCCAGCATTTCTCCCCGCCCTGCCTCCCCCAACACCTTTTCTTCTCCAGATTACGTGTATCCATCACGCTGGATTCATCTAACTGGCGATTTATCCTTTGTAAATTAAATATTAGGGCGGGGTGTAGTCATTAGCAATGACGAACTGCCCAGCAACCGCTCGTGGCGTTCCCCGAAGGGTTCCGGAGCGCGGTGTTTCCTCCTGGGTGTAAGGACACGTAGCCTACTGGAGCTGCTGTGGCCACTGGAAGCTCTTTCCCAGTTTTCAGGGTCCCCTGGGAGATGTTACCCAAG
>NW_010230509.1:19181-19403 GCF_000690775.1 Eurypyga helias
AGCTGCATCTCCGCGGGGGCTTTTGTTCCGCTCGCCGTCCGGCTGGCGCTGTCGCGGGAGGGAGTCCGTCACCCCCAAAACGAGTCCGTCACCCCCCAAAACGAACCCATCCCAACTTCACCACTGGGAGGGAGCTGGGGACCAAGAAAATCCTGGGAAGTGTTGTTTTGCAGCCTCTTTTAACCTTCTGGCTCGGAGGGCACGTTGAAAACACGTTTGGGG
>NW_010230510.1:0-14719 GCF_000690775.1 Eurypyga helias
TCAGGTCACCATGTCCCTGGTCACCCTAAAGCCACCGCGGGACCCCCATGAGCAGAGGACGGGAAGACCTCGCCCCCCCCAGCTGCAGGTCGAGGGGTTCCCTGGGGATGGCTGACCCCAAAAAGGGTCCCTCCTCCCTGGGGGCAGCACCCAAGTCCCCAGGGGATGGAATCGTGGCCCCTGAGCTCTGCCTGTGAATTTGGGGTTTGCTTTTTTCCTCCGGCTCGGCCTGGCCGAGCGGATTATCGCTGCACGCGCTTCGCCGAATTCCTCGTCGGCTTTAGCTCCCCGAGCCGCCCCGTTGGCTGGGCTGCAAAAATTGGGTGAGAAACCAGCATTTCTGAGCGAGCCGGGCTCAGCCCGGAGCCGCGCATCCTCCCGGGTCATCAATATTAATCGTGACGATGCGCGTGGGTTCCAGCCCGGCTGCCGAGAAGGGATGCCGGGACTCGGAATGAGGAATTATGTTAATTGAGTTGATTATCCGTTCATGTGTTCCCTCCCCGGGGTACCACGGCGTGATGCCGGCATTGGGTTGTCTGCTCCGGCCGCCCGCTCCCTGCCCCGCCGTAATCCTCCGGCGAAGTTTCATGCTCCAGTTCCTCATCCGCAGGGGAGGAGGAGGAGATCCACAACCGTGTGGGCTTCAAAAGGGCGAAGCCTGGCCTCGGAAGCTGTCGGATCTGGGATGCTAAGGACAGAACACGAGGCATTCGCATCCTCCTGGGCACCTTCACTTCAAACCAGCCCCAGATTTCGGGTTTTTAAGCTCTGAAATGCATCAAATATTCACTTTAGATCCTGCCTCTGCTTTTCCTGGGATTTGAGGGATGCTATTTTTATCCTCACCTTCCACGTTCGCGCTGTATTTGAAGTAGCCTTGCGTGGCCATCCCGCTCGAGCCCCGGAGACCTGTGTCAAGACCATCTGTGCACAAGGCGCTGCTCCGGTGGCTGGAGGAGCTTTAACGCAAAGGCTGGAAGTGCTGGCGGCCGACCTGCCTCCCGAAATATCCGTAGGGATGTGCCAGCCCACCCGCTAACCCCGACCTGTTCTCCGCAGGGCTCAGTGGATTGCCCCAACCTGGAGTTCGAATACGGGGACGCCGACGGTCACGGCGCTGAGTTAGCAGGTGAAGCGGCGTTTGGGTGCTGTGCTGCTATTAATAGGAGTCCGCCGGGTAGGGAAAAATATTCCCTTGGGGAGTCGAGCGAGCGGGATGGGGGATGGATATCGCGTGGTATCATCCTTGCGGTAACGGAGCAAGAGGGTTTTATTAATAGAGAGCCGCTCGCTCCCCGGGGATGAGCACAAGGGACGCGTGGGGGGCACAGGGATTACCCCACGCTTGGAATTATCCGGGACACGATGGCAGGGGGTGGGGAGGACGGGTGGCATGCCTGGTGGCACAGCCCAGGCTGGCAAGCGTCACCCTTTATCGCGGGTGTCACGATGGGTTGAGTCCTCATCCCGTATCTTCCTGCCGTGTGGCGGCTCTGGCTGCTTCCGCCCCGTAACGCCCCGGGGTCCTGAGCGTATCTCAACCAGCAAAGGGGCTATTTTTAGCTCTGCGTGTCTCGGCTGCACGAGCTGGCCTGGCTAAAGCACATTTTTCCTTTGAGGGATCCTTCCTCCCTCCTTGCGGAACCGTTTCGGTCCCCCATGGTGCTGCTCAGCGCCGTAGGACCTATAGGAATTCTATACAAACAGGTAGGAACTCTATAGGAACAGGCACAACAGCGTGTCCCTCCAAGTCCAGCCCCTATTTGCAGGTCCCAGAATATCCGAGCTGCTGGGTTTGGAGTCAGTGCAGGTCTTGCCTGGGTGCTCCTGCGGTCCCTCCCTTTGCAAAGGGCCTTAACCGGGACAGAAAATTACTCCCCCTTCCCCCAAATACCCCTGTGAAATTGCAAATGCAGCTCGAGCACAGCCCAGCACGGACACGGGGGTGAAAATGATGGATTTGGTGGCTCCAAGATGCCCCCTGGAGCTGCGGAAGAGCTCAGGGATAAGTTTAGGTCGGTGGCCCGTGTCTCCTCAGGTGCGTTGGGATGTTTGAGTCCCACAGGGAATTTGGTGAGGAGGAGGAGGGTGAAACTCCTCCGGGTCCTTGCTGATCCCTTTCTCCATCAGAGCTGTACAGCTACACCGAGGAGCCTGAGCTCAGCACCAACAGGAGATGCTTCGAGGAGGATTTCCACGCACAAGGTACCAGCTCTGGGCTCAGCACCCCGGGGCTCGGGGCAGCCCTCCCGGGCAAGAGCGGGACCCCCGGGGGGGCACCCAGCTGGCTGTTGTGTCCCCTTTCCAGTGCAGGGCAGGAGGTGGCTGGAGCTGGACGGGGCTCAGCAAAAGGCCTACGTCATGCGCCTGCTGGATGGGCTGGAGGTGGTCAACAGGGACAAGCGGCTCAGAGTAGCGCGGGCCATCCTCTACCTGGCACAGGGTAAGGACCACATCCCCCGTGTGTGTCTGCTGCCTGGCTTCGTCCAGGGGGCGTGGGAGAAGCCTTCTCCTGGGGTTCTGCCAGGTTGGTGCAGTGTAGCTCCTTTCTGGGGTGGTCCCAGGGGTTCAAAGGCAGCACCCCCCTAACTAGTTCCTTCCTTTGGGCCCCTCCAGGCGTCTTTGGAGACTGCGATAACGAAGGCGATGTCCTGCACTGGTCTCGGCACAACAGCTTCCTCCTGTACCAGCTGGGAACCTTCACTGCCTTCCTGGAGCTCCTCAACATGGAGATTGAGTGAGAGGCCCCACACTGCCCTCACCCTCCTGGTCCTCTTCTTCATCTTATTCTTTCTCTTTGCACTCCTCATCCTCCTCCACTTCATCTTCTTTCTCCTCGTCCTTCTTGCCCTCCTCCTCACTCTCCTTGTCCTTTTCTTCATCTTATACTTTCTCTTTGCCCTCCTCTTCTTCTTTCTCCCCCTCCTCCTCCTCCTCTTCTTATTCCATCTTCTTCTTTCTCCTCCTCTTATTCCATCTTCTTCTTTCTCCCCCTCCTCCTCCTCCTCTTCTTATTCCATCTTCTTCTTTCTCCTCCTCTTATTCCATCTTCTTCTTTCTCCCCCTCCTCCTCCTCCTCTTCTTATTCCATCTTCTTCTTTCTCCTCCTCTTATTCCATCTTCTTCTTTCTCCCCCTCCTCCTCCTCCTCTTCTTATTCCATCTTCTTCTTTCTCCTCCTCTTATTCCATCTTCTTCTTTCTCCCCCTCCTCCTCCTCCTCTTCTTATTCCATCTTCTTCTTTCTCCTCCTCTTATTCCATCTTCTTCTTTCTCCCCCTCCTCCTCCTCCTCTTCTTCTTTCTCCCCCTCCTCCTCTTCTTATTCCATCTTCTTTCTCCTTGTCTTCTTCATATTCTTTCTCCCCATTGCTCTCGCCCTCTTCTCCCTCCTCTTCCTCACTGAAGTCCAGGGCGGTGCCGCAGCCATGACACGATCCCAGTGCGGTGCTTCCACCGCTGCAGTCGTAGGCTGGGGGTCGGGGTGAGGAGCAGCCCGTGCCCGGTGGCTGGCGCTGAGCTCGTCCCCTTCCCTGCAGCAACAGCCAGGCCTGCAGCAGCGCCCTGAGGAAGCCGGCCATCTCCCTGGCCGACAGCACGGAGCTCAGGTATCCCCGCTCAGACCCCCATTTGCATGTCGGGTGGAGGCTGTGGGACTACCTCTGGGGACAAAGTGGCCTCTGGCTGGCAGCGTCACCCGCCTGCCGTGCTGTCCCGACAGGGTGCTGCTGAGTGTCATGTACCTGATGGTGGAGAACATCCGTGTGGAGCAGGAGGCGGATCCCCCCGAGTGGAAAACCTGCCGGGAAACCTTCAGGATGGAGCTGAGTGAGCCACAAAGTTCATTGTGCCCTGACGAGGTCCCTTCATCATGTTGGACCAGTGGGGAGATCGCAGGGATCGGGGATCTGCTCTGAACCTGCTCCTGGTCCCTCTTTCCACCAGGTTTCCCCGTGCACTCTGAAGAGCCGTTTGCTCTTCTGCTCTTCACGATGGTGACCAAGTTCTGCAGTGGCCACGCTCCACACTTCCCCATGAAGAAAGTCCTGCTCCTGCTCTGGAAGGTGCTTCTGGTGAGTGCAAACCCTTCTTTTTTCCAGAAACAGGTCATTTTGGGAATAGTGCCGATGCAGCCTGGATGTTTTCCACTATTCAGTCCAGCCGTAACGAGGTTATTTAGGATGGCTGACACAAGGCAAACAGTTTCTTGTGGGATGAGGGTGGGCTGAGCCACGCAGGGGACGTGGGGTGGGGGTGAAGCCCGTTGGCCGTGGTGTCTTCATTCTCAACTCCTCAGCCCAGGTGGGATGTCTGCTCCCTGCTTTCTCACCTCTCTTGTTGGTCCCCAGTTCACGCTGGGTGGATTCGAAGCGCTGCAGGCGATGAAGGTGAGGAAGCGTGAGGAGCTGGGGCTGCCGCCCTTGCCGGAGGACAGCATCCAGGTGATGCGCAGCATGCGCGCCGCTTCGCCCCCCACATACTCCATCGAGCTCATGGAGCAGCAGCAGCAGAAGCGTGGTCACCGCAGCCGGAGGGTAAGAGCAGGCACATCCCCCTGCATGGCCCAGGATGCTTTTCCAACGGGACCGTCACCCGTTCACGCAGTCAACCTGTCCTCGGGAGTGTGTTTACCTTTCTCCCCAAGTGTTTTCCAGTTTCATAGAATCACGGAATGGTTTGGGTGGGAAGGACCCTTAAAGCCCCCCCAGCCTCACCCCCTGCCATGGGCAGGGACACCTTCCATAGCCCAGGGTGCTCCAAGCCTCATCCAGCCTGGCCTTGGACACTCCCAGGGATGGGGCATCCACAGCTTCTCTGGGAACCTGTCCCAGTGCTCCCACCCTCTGCGGGAAGAATTCCTTCCCCATGGCCCATCTCCATCTCCCTCTTCCTGGTTAAACCCGTCACCCCTTGTCCTGTCACTCCCTGCCCTTGGGAAAAGTCCCCCCAGCTTCCTTGCAGCCCCCCAGGCACTGGAAGGGGCTCTGAGGTCTCCCCGGAGCTTCCCTTCTCCAGGCTGAACCCCCCAACTCCCCCAGCCTGTCCCCAGGGCAGAGGGGCTCCAGCCCTCGGAGCATCTCCGGGGCCTCCTCTGGCCTCGCTCCAACAGCTCCGTGTCCTCCTGCTGTTGGGGCCCAGAGCTGGAGCAGAACTGCAGGGGGGTCTCCCCAGAGCGGAGCAGAGGGGCAGAATCCCCTCCCTCGCCCCCCTGGCCACGCTGCTCTGGATCCAGCCCAGGATGGGGTTGGCTTTCAGGGCTGCCAGCGCACACAGCCGGCTCATGTCCGATTTGTCATCCACCAGTTTCAGTGGTGGTGGATCAGCCCAGCAGGGCATTTGATCCAGAGGAAGCAGGAGGACATCCTGACCCTGTGGCGAGGGGCTGATAAGTGCCGAGGAGCACGCTGCTGACAGCAAGCTTGCCTCTATTTAGCTGCGCTCTTGGAGTTGCTGTGTTACAGCCAAGGAATAAAATGCCTCTTCTGCATTTTATTGGAGAGATGTTGGATGATCGTTCCAAAAGTTAAGATGGAAAATGGGGTCACATCTTGCTGAGCAGCAAGGGTAGAGGTACAGAGGGTGTTGTTCCTTGTCCAGGCTTTGGTGACAATAGCTATGAGGGAAATCCTCACCGGGGGAACACCTGGGAGCTTGATCCTTCCAGGAGGGAAAGGTTTGGTGCCAGCAGCTGGGAATGAACTGAAATCCATGGGGTGACTTGAGTTTCTCTTTCCCCTTCTGCTGCAGCCACTGGTGAAGCAAGACAGTTTGGATATCTACAACGAGCGAGACCCCTTCAAAAATGATGAAGCAGGAGTCGATGAAGAGGAGAACGATGATGTGGACAACGGCATCGAGGGGGAACTGGACCTGATGGAGCGGGATGCAGTTATCCCCGTGATGCCTGCTCAGCGCCCACCTATTGAAAGGGTGTCATTCCCCAAAGGGCTTCCCTGGGCTCCCAAAGTCAGGTAAAACCATCTGGTTTCTTTGCCATCCTCCCCAGTCCTATGAAGTTCCTGTCCTGGAGTTCAGTGCAGGCTGAACATCCATCTGCAGCAAGTTTGTTGGCCTCTGGCAAGTTGGACTGAAGTGGCTCCACTCCTTTTTTTTGTCTCATTTGGTCCTTTCTGGATTGGGTTTAGCTGAGCCCTTGCTCAGGCTGTACAAACCACGTGTGGCCGAGCTTGGCCAAGAAGTGGCAATCCCATTTTGGGGGTTGAACTGGGAAGGAGGCTTGTGCTGGAGCACTGTGGGAACAGGGGCTGTGGGCTGTGAGCAGGGTCAGCTTTCCCAGCCAGCACCAATGGATTTTGGGAGGGCAAGGTCCTAGACTAATCATGGTTAACGACATCACCTCTTGCCTGTTGGGTGGGACCCTTGTGTTGCCAGTTAAGCTTTCGTGAGTGGCCTTGCTCTGAAGTGAGAAATGGGAGAAAAACATCTGAGGATAAAGGAGTTGGTGCCTTCCCTTCCTAAGACCAGTTCTGCTACACGTGCTGTGCGGGAGCGTTAGGAAAAGAGGGTGAAAACCTCTGCCCCTTTCCCTCTAATCCATGTGATTTTTTTTTTTGCTGTTCACCTGAGGCCTGGATTTAAGCCGGTGTCTTTAAAGCACCGAGGCAAATACATCTTTTTGACGTGGGAGCAGTGACAGGGTTAAGTGTGTCTATCCAGAGCACTCGTGCAGGGACATGGCAAGAACTGGTTTCCCACATGGGTCTCTGCACACGCGGTGCCGTGGCACTCCACCGAAGAATGCTCTCAGCGTCGAAATCAAACGGCCATTGTTTTTCTTGGCCGGTGCTTGAAATCCAGCTGGGTTTCTTCCTGCCTGTGAGAGCCTTGGCTCACGGATCATGTCCTCCTCGTAGCGCTGAGACCCTGACCAGTTTTCCTGAAAGGTGGACAAGGCGTCAGCTTGCTCTCTCAGAGCAGCACGTGCTCCGCCAGACTGCGGAGACAACATTTGTTCGCTCGCGGTGAGCAGATGCTACTTGAAGATGCATGTGCTAGGAGCACAGAAGGTGGATGAAAAAGTGCTGTTCGTAGAGAATTCCTCTGCATTTATTTGCCCACTCCCATGGAGTTCCACAACAAATACAAATGGTTTTTCGTTCACGCTGTTCCCAACCAACATGAGCAACGGTGACTCTATCCCGCTGCTATTAAGACCTTTGGAAATCAATCCTAGAAAGCTCAAAGTTTCTTTCTCGACCCAGACTGCTCTCCTTTCTGGGCAGTGTAGGCTTTGCTGTGGTATATGTCTGTTTTCCAACCTTCTCCTTGGTTGTGTTTCTTTGTTGCTCCATCAGACAGAAAGACATTGAGCATTTCCTGGAAGCAAGCAGGAACAAATTCATCGGATTCACGCTGGGGCAGTGAGTATGACGTGTGTTGGTCTCCCCAAGTCTGTCTCATAGCTCCCACCAGTGGAATTTAACTGGTGGGAGGTGCCCACCGAGCGTCGTTTTTTCTCAACTCAACCAGGCTAAGGCACGCTCAGGACGATGCAGCACAGCGCTGGATTTCACTGGGGCTGCAGCAGTGCGCTTGGTGTTATAAAAACATCTTCTTGGAGATGCCGGTCTCCAAGGACCTCTTTCTATTAAAAATCAGGCCTACCCCAGAATAAGTGACCCCTGGCCCAAGCCAGAGACTGGTTTGATGCAGAGGGGGAGTTGGGACAATCTGGTATCCACAGCAAATTACCCAGTTTGTGACTAAATCAAGCTGCGGGTGCACAGTCACCCTGGCATGGGCCCAGCAGGGTGTATTTTTTTTTTTTTTGAGGTGTGGTGCTGGGCTCAAACTGACCTAATTTCACCCCAGCTCTTCACCCTGATGTCGCCCCTTTCTTGTGCAGGCTTTGCTGGGGAGGAGGTAGGAGGGTGGGCAGCTCATGCCAACACTTCTCCTAATTCCTGTCTCATCTGGGAAGTGTCAGTAGATTCAGGCTTCCTCTTTTGCCTTGTATGACATGGAAGTATTAAACCCAGGTCGGCTTCCCAGCCTCGTACTTACCATCTTCCATCCCCCACAGAGACACCGAAACCCTGATAGGGCTACCACGGCCCATCCACGAAAGCGTGAAGACACTGAAGCAGGTAAGACGGTAGCTCCATGCGGGACACTTGAATGCAGCAGCCCAGAAAACCTTGCTGAGCAGCAGTCAGCTTGTCTAACCTTGTCCCTTGCTATTTTTGCTCCCTGGCACTCAGCAGATGCTCTGAGGGTGGGATCAGACCTGTGGGGAAATCATTGGCCAAGATAACTCGAGCCACAGGGGGATTCCAGGGCATCAGGTCCCTCGGATGTATGCTCTCCGCCCACAGTAAATGTTTCACGTGAATTTAGTCCTCTCCTCTTCAGCTGCTGTGCAACCACGCGTTTGGTCTGAGCTCTTGCTCTCTCTGCCTTGGGAAGTCAATCTGATGAATCCAGTCAAGGTCTGAACAGCTTGAGAGGAGCTGGATATCCACCACACGCAGTGCGTGATCCTCATGTCTAACCTCTGGCTGAAACACAGTTACTGGAGGGTGTAAGAGGGACCCTTCTTGTTAGTTATCCCAGGAAAAGCTGCTGGAGCTTCTTGCAGGAATTGCAGGAACTCTGGACAAACTTCCAGAGTTGGGTTTGGGCATACATGCCCAGACCTGTGCTGTTCCCAGAGGGAAGCATGGCTGGCCTTGGCTTCTGCATTGCTCCACGTGGAGTGAGACACCTCCAGAGGTCAACTGACCCTACGTAAGGCCTGGATTGCCTTTTGGAGGTGATTGTCCCTCTCCACTTGCTTACGGAGAGGCCCTAGAAAGTGTAGGTAGAAGTAATCAAAGGCATGATGTGTGAAGGGCTTCAGGGACAGAGGGATGTCCCACGGAAGGATGAGCTCTCCATGGATCTGCGGCAACCTGTTCACCAAACTCGGGTACCACTGCAATCAGCCGATGTTGTCGTTGCTGACTGTGTCACCTTCCGGTTGTGACATTGCTCTGCCTCTGTCTCTGTATTTTGCCAGCACAAGTACGTTTCCATCTCAGACGTCCAGATCAAAAACGAGGAGGAGCTGGAGAAGTGCCCCATGTCTCTGGTAAGAAGTTGCTGCTCCCCATCACTAGATAGATGTGTGGAAGATTTCCGAGTTGTCATAGAAACCCATACGTTTTCCATGATCCATAGGACACCTTGGGTGCTCTTTTTTGCTGGAAGTCCGTATCTTGATCAAAGGTAGCAGTGGAGAAAGGCCTGGAGCTTCCCGCAGTCAGCATGTGGCTGTGTCCATCATTAAGTCCTCGAGCTGGGTTTTGTGGAGGTGACTGACATACCTCAAGTGTGTGGACTGGAAATATTCCATTTTCCCTTGTTTCTCATGTTTCTCTGTGCTAGGGGGAAGAGGAAGTCCAGGAAACCCCTTGTGAGGTCTTGTATCGAGCAATGTTGTACAATCTCCCCCAGTATATGGTAAGCCTGTGTTTCTTAAAAGTGAAGAAGAGCTTTTGAGGGGGGAATGGTGCCAATTTGTGAGCTGTGGGGCTCAGCATGAGGCTGCTGGGGCGTGTTCAGGACTTGAATGGTCAAGTACAGTCAATGGAAGTACAGTCCAAGAGGAGGGAGTCAGAGGATCAAGGGGTGTAGATACCCAGGGAGCCAGTCAAATGCTTGGGAACAGGTCAGTGGTTGGAAAATAGGATGTGCGTAGAGGATTGGGAACAAGGAATGAAGTCCTACACGTTGGTGGGAGGTCAAAACTGGCTCCTGCCCTCCGGATACTGAGGGGAACCCGTCAGGGCTGGCCGTGTGTCATCTCTTGAGCTGCATGAGCTGTAGTATTTACCAACAAGCTGTTGCACACCGATGCAGGCACCTTCACTTCTGACCTCAACAAGCAACCTACGGACTGCACTGGTCCTTGAGCCTTTGTCCTTCTTGCTGGGATTAACTTGCCGTTACGGTATCACACTGATCTCCGAGCGTGACGGCTTGCTGGGCCAGGAACCAAACTAAACCATCGTCGTGCTTTAGGCACCGCAAACAAGGTGGAAATGCCTTCAGGTCTCTGCCAGCTGGGCTGTGCCCTCAACAGCTATTCCAGCTCTGGAGAGTCTGTAGGTGATAACTTTCCTTACAGGGATATCCCTTGCAGCTTTCCCATGGCCCCTGGAGATTCCCAGAGGAACAGAATGAGCGTTCTGAAACTTGTCTACATTAGGATGCTGGTTGGGTCACTGTGTCCGTAGGGACAGAGTGACAACAAACACAGATTTAAATGCATTAGGCTCCTGGTGCACCTTGTAGTATTTTATCCATCAGCTGCCATGGTCCCCACACTTGGCCTGTGTGACCAGGGAATAAAAGGAGAGGTTGGGCCTTGGCATAGTCCGTCCATCACGGTGACCAGAGCTTGGGCTGGTGAAACCCTATAGAGTTGGCTTGAAGTTGTCCAGTTTTGGCAAGTGAAGGAGAAGGAAGGAATGCCCCTTCCTGACACCCTCCCTCCTTCTGCAGATAGCTTTGCTGAAGATCCTTCTTGCTGCAGCGCCCACCTCCAAAGCCAAGACTGACTCCATCAACATCCTGGCAGACGTGTTGCCTGAAGAGATGCCGTAAGTCCCGGAGAAGGTGGCCACCAGCCATCCCAGCTTTGCCACAAAGTCTTGGACCAAGCAGGGGAACTGGGGTTTGCTGATAGGTTTGGGGGGCTCCAGATTTGGGGACATCTCTTTGGATAGGTGCAAGCTACTGTTGCCACCAGGGCAGAGGAATGAAATCCAGGGAAGTGATGCCGGTTTTTCAGGAGCGTGACAATTTGTGCGCAGTCGGCAGCTGCTGTGCTCTGCTAGCGAAGTGACACAAACCATAAAATCATGCTAATTGACACAAATCATAAAGATACGTGAGCATATGCCAGGTGTCCTTCATACCGCTCTCCCAGGAATGCTGGCGGAGGGCAATCTGCTTTTTTTGTCCCTTTTTTTTAATGCGCTTCAGTGTCACCAGGCAGGAGAGGATGGAAATGGGAGGCCCCGGGGGAAGGGAAGGTCCCTGCTTCTGTAGAACCTGTCCAGATGACTATAAACTCAACAAAGTCCCTTTGTCCTCCTTGTCCCCGTACCCGCTGTGCTGTTGCCTTCTTTCCCTCCAACCCAGCATCACCGTCCTTCAGAGCATGAAACTGGGGATCGACGTGAACAGGCACAAAGAGATCATCGTGAAGAGCATCTCGGCTTTGCTGCTGCTGCTCCTCAAGCACTTCAAGCTGAACCACATCTACCAGGTGAGCATAGAGAAGAGGTCGGCCGTGGCCCAGCTTGCCTGGACACCGGTGTATCCCAATATCCCAAGAGATCTCTCCGGGAGGGGTTTCCATGAGGAGCTGCAGATCGCTTTTCCATAGCGGGGAACCCCAGCCCCGGGCGAGGATTTGTGTAGGGTTACTCAGACAGGGATAACCTGCCTGAAATATATCTCTGACTGTGTTCTGACAGGATCGTAGCCACTCACGTGGAAAGAGTTTTCAGAACTCTGGAAAAATTCACACTGTGCCTGATCAGGTTAAAATTTAGGAGATACCACGAGCACGAGCCTCTGTGGCAGAAGGGGGAAGGGGATGGGGGGTTAGACAACACCCTCTTTTCCTCTGTCTCATCTCCAGTGGCCAGAAATAGTGCTGCGTAGGAGCTCACGAGGTCAACTAATCTCGTCCTCTGTCCCTTGGCAGGATCAGGTTCTTGGGGCTCCAGTTTCAACGGAGCCTGGAGGCCTGGGTCCTAGATGCAATCTGATTTCTGTTTCATCTGCACAGCATCCATCGGACTGGACCCGTGTGAGGGCTTTCCTCGATTAAAAAACCACAAGGGATTCGTCTGGGCTGCAGCCTGGGCCCAGTTCTCCACCCGTTCTGCAAGTCAAGCAATTAATGCTTTGTAATTTGTTTTCTTTTAAAGGTTTCAGCGTGGTACAAATCCGTCTGTGTTACGAAGTCCACTGAGGATTTATCTGAGGATAAATATAAATCCATGTACTGGATAGGATAAAATGGAACACACCCCCTCCCCCCACCCCCACTCCCAAATTTTTACAATCTGACGTTTCCTCCAGGTCCCCCCAAGTCCCTTCACTGATTTTTCTCACTTCACACCCAAAGCAGCTCCTCTCATTTCTTCCTCCGTGGCAGGAGGACCCCCGCAGTTTGGTGCTAACTCTGGAGAAAGCTGTAGGGTTTCCTCCCTCCCCGATTCTGCTTTTGCGTCTGATTTTGAGCGAGCCATCATCATTTTTTTTGAGGCTGAGGCTGGTCTCAAGGACCACCCCGAAAACCACGGCGGGGGCTGAGCTGATGTTTCCCAGCGTGTCCAGGCTCCGGGGGGGTCACCCTGCGCTCGCTGGCTGCCGTACCGGTGGGGCAGCCACTGCACAGACCTTCACACCAACACAGATCTTGGGGGGGTTTTGTCTCAGTTCCCTTGAGATTTGGTGTTTCCTATGCCAAAAGAGAAACACCATCCAACGGTTGCAGTTCAGCAAGTTAGCATTACCTTCGGCCCGATCCTGGATAACATCCTAGTTGCTGGCAGCTGCGTTTCAAAGCCATGAGAGCATCTCGGATCCCGGCTAGCGGGGACTGCTGGGATCACTCACAAATACTGGCGGCGGTGTTCCGTGGGGGGTGTACGGAGTGTTGACAGCTTGTACCAGGCTGAGATGAGACGTGCAGGAACAAACTGTTTCTTCACTCTCAACTTTGGGTTGTTGATTGCAGGTTAGTGAGAGGCATGGGTAGGGTAGGATGGGGTAGGATACTGCTGCTATGTGTCGGTCTCTCTAGGGGACAGTAGAGGTTTGTTGTGTTACACAGCTGTACATACCCAGAGCATTTAATGCTTAGAGGGGAAGAGAAATTAAAAGCGTGTGTGATGGTAAGGGTACTTTATTCAGTCGAAATGTGAAAAGGGACTGGGTTAGCGTGTGACAGCGATAGGAATTACTGCGTTTTCTCTCTATCCCTCCTCCTTCCCTCTTCCCTATATACTGTTTTGTCACGGATTTTCATCTTGAAAAGCTACGCTGTGGCCATTAGGGGCAGCTATTTCTGAGCGACTGCCGTAACGTTTGCGTCCCCGCTCCATGGCAGAGTTTTCCAGCTGGTGGGAGTTGCTGTAGGTGATGCAAGCCTTACACAGCAGACCTCTGCGAGGGGGAGATGGTCTGCGAGGCGGCTGGAGCAAACCATCAAGACAGCTTTGCTTTTGGCTGGAAATGGTTTGCCATTCCCAGGTGATGCTCCCAGTCGTTCCAGCTAACGTTGACCCGTTTCACTTCTTCTCCTCAGTTTGAGTACGTGTCCCAACATTTGGTGTTTGCCAACTGCATCCCGCTGATCCTGAAGTTCTTCAACCAAAACATCATGTCTTATATCACTGCCAAGAACAGGTACAGCCACTTCTGGGGAAGAGCGAGATGGTGGAGCAGGGAGGCTTTGTGCGTAAGAACCCTAACACGGCAGTGTGCGGTGGCACCACGTGACCTCTGGTCCCTAGCACGGCTTGGGGCAGATGCTCTCCACTACGGGAAGATGCTGGGAGGGAGCAAACCCCTTCTGCTTCATGGGGAGGACTGGGTGGGGGGTTTCCAATCTCTCATTTAACTACTAAAATACATGTAGGCCCACCGCCCTTGCTGCCAGCAGGCTTGTTTTCATCTTTACATGGACTCTTGGAAATCCATCCAGTGCCACGGGAGCAAATCCCTTCTGCTTCATGAGGAGGGCTGGGTGGGGGTTTCCAATCTCTCATTTGACTGCTAAAATACATGTAGGCCCACCTCCCTTGCTGCCAGCAGGCTTGTTTTCATCTTTACATGGACTCTTGGAAATCCATCCAGTGCCACAAGGCATCTGCGGGCCACAGCTTCAAAAAAGCCGGGTGGGGTAGAGTTTTCCAGGTCTTTTCCACTTTTTATAGCTATAATTCAGCTTTCCTGACTTCTTCAGATTTTGTGTAGTTGTCACTGCCTTTGGCTTCTGATCTGAGGAAGAGTCTAGCCCCGTTTGGGTCTGTATAGGGACTGGCCTACCGCAAGTCAGCGTAAGAGCTGAAAGAACACAGCTCTTCCATAACTCCGTAGGACTGGGTGAGATGTCCCCGCTTGCAGGGGAGTGCCGCAGGGAATGTTGCTGTTGGAACAATGAAAAGGTCCTTTTTTGTTGCTTTTTGATGCTCTTTTTGTTGCTTTTGAGCCACATGTGTAGGCTGGTCTGTCTCCCACACGGTATGGTTGTGTTTGTGGGAGAAGGCATTCGTGGAAAAATAGAAAGTAAGAAAGTAATATATAATTCTCATGCTGAAAAATATTTCTGGTTTTGGTCCTGCACTTTAAAGATGTGTAAGTGAGGAGGAAACAGCCCAGGAGCTCTCAGCTCCCCCCTCAGCTTTCTGATGGAGGTTCCACCGGTAGGATACGCTCCTGTGGAACGCGGTGGGGTTTGGAGCTGGATGCTCTGATCCAGGGAGGTTTAGCTGTTCTGCCCAGCCCAGAGTACCGGTTTGTCAGAGAGCAGCCAACACCAGGCACTGCCCTGCGGAAAGGACTGTGGGATTTTGTCACGTTCAGGTGCATGGACCTGGGTCTGGTGATGCTGCAAGAGGAAGTATCAGAAGTGATGCCAGCAGAATGACGACTTGCAGGGAATTAACTGTACAATCCTAGAATGGTTTGGGTT
>NW_010230511.1:0-35307 GCF_000690775.1 Eurypyga helias
TGATTCTATGATTCTATGACCTCTACAGCACCTATCCAGGAACTTAGAGTTAAGAATTACAGGGTAGTTGTAACTTCATCTGCACCATGCAGACATCCTCAGCTGAGGCAAAGCAGTGCAGTTCTGCTCACATTAATAGAGCTAATTTTTCTAACAATTTTCTATGTTTTCTAATATTTTTCTATATTGCCTAGCAACATAGCCTTTAGTATTTAGCTCAGTCAAGGTTCTGATTTCACAGCCTCACTAACGGGCCCTGCTAATCTGACCCATATTCCTGTTGTGGCTGGCCAGTAATGAAGTAAATCTCCAGTGGTGCAGGCTCTGCTTTCACACAAGCCACTGGAGTTCATTGAACAGCAGAACATACCCGTGGGTTGCATGGGGAGATCTTTTTCTCAGGCTAGAGAATGGCAGTGCTGTTGCAAAGAGCCCATCATGGGAGGCAAGAGATGTGCAGATGACTCCCAGGCTTGCTTTCCGTGAGTGGTCTGCTTAAAACCAATCAGGCTCTGTGGGAATCAGAGTTGCAGTTGATCTATGAGCATGAGAACAGCATTATAAATGCATCTGTTTTGCTGCCTCAGCATGAAGCCTGATCAGAAGATAAATATATTTGCTGAACAGTGCAACCATTGTTGTTATAATGGAAAAAAACCAACCAAACCCAACCAACCAAAAAACAGTGAAGCAGGACTGATGAGAGAAAAAACCAGTGCTTTGACTATGAAAATCAGTGAGTGTAAATATCTGCTGCTTGGGGGACTGACACAAGAACATTTTTGCCCTTTTCTGTTGATACTTTTATGAACATACTTCAAGAACATAGCCTTGAGATACTGAAGGGAAGATTTCAAATGCCCTTTAGTGCTAGGTGAAGGGATGCTTTGGCTTCACAAGTCTGATGAAGTTAGACCTTCAGTTATTATTTTCTACACGGTTCAGTCTTATGAACAATTCATGATCTAGCAAGAATAGGATTAGAATAAAATGTAAACAGTTTCTGAATAGGCAGGTTTCTTGGCTTCAAGTCCAAAATGTTACAGAGAAATAAGATGTAAGAGAACATAAGTGCATATGATACCAAAAACACACTATGTGATAACACTGTATATCTTCAAAGTGCTATACGGAATAATCAAAGACAGCATTATCCTTATAAGGGTAAATGGATTTTTTAGCCTGTATGTCCCCTCTGGCTCAGCATATACTCATCTTTCCAGCATCAAACTGATGTTTATCTGCTCACTTTCTGATTCCCATTTAGCACTACATCATGAGAAGCAGCAGATGAAATAAAAAAAGATTAGGTGATGGTGAGACCAAAGTGGTGGGTGCAACGCAGAATGTTCTGGTTAACCTAAATACCTTTGGGCAATGACAGGGATGATGTTCAGTCCAGAATCACTTTTCTTTTTTTTGCTGAGTTGACACAATACTGAAAGAGAGGGAACACAAAATCCCTGGGTTTGCAGGTGTTAAACATGCTATGAACTATGATGGGCAACAGAAAACTCCAAGGACGGGAAACAGGAAACTCCAAAGAGCACCAAGCCCACCAGTCAAAAGCAGAAAACATTCAATTATCCCAACAGCAAAGGGTAAAGAAGCTATTTGTCACATTTTTACTTGCAGAGGGCCAAAAGTACTTGTAAGCATTCGAATTGTTGATAGAAATGCATGCTCGGTTGTAACATGTATTTTGAACAAAATATTCTGACTAGCGCCGCTCATGACTGCCACTCTGCAGCGCGCAGTGCTGGATAGCCATGGTTTATTAACAGGCAGGAGCTGCGTCTAGCTGAAGGCTGCTCATTGAATGACTTGCTCCGTTGCAATTAATGAAACTTTTCCTAAACTGTTTTGGGATTCTCCTCTGATCTGAGCAGGCAGGAGTACACTGGTATCACCACCGGCATTCGTAACGAGGTGCAGCACACCTTTGTCTCACAAACGCAGTAGTTACCTCAGTAGGAATGAAGGCTACTTCAAGTATCACATGCAAGTAAAACCAATGTTTCTCTGCAGGAGTCTTGCTTATATGGACATCAAAAGACAGTAATGGTTATCGTTGCAGAGCTGGAGTTTGATGAAAGGCTGCAAGTTAAACCCCTCACATCCATACCTGCCAAACCTAGCAGGAACTAACTGTATTTTTGCAGCTGACACTTCACGCTGGGAAATAAAAGGGGAACGCGATCTCATCTCCTTGTCAACCGAGATGTGTCAGCACAGGAATCTCTTACAGGTGGTTCCTTGCAAAAATTAGCAGAACCACACAGGAATTCAGGCATGGTCACTCCCACAAAGGCAATTCAATGCCTTACTAATTATGCCAGAAGATTTGTGCAGTAACATTCCCTTCTGGACATCAGCCGTTATTTCAAATCCATGCATTACAGAAATAAATTCTTACAGAGCTTCGGATTTTTTTAATGCTCTTAAAGATTATTTCCCCTCTGTTATACATTCTGCTGGGAATGTTTTGTGTTGCAATACACCGGGTGAGGGCCAGTCTATCCTCATTGTCCTCCCATGGAGGTAATCTTGTATTTTCTGACTGATGTGAGCAATAAGGCTTTATGTACAGGTATAAGAAATAAAATGGAAAAAATGCCAGGGATTGTATCAAAGTCACATGTACAATCTAGAGAGAAAAAGAAGAATAGAGTTAATCCAGTGCTAAGAGCCTAAATCAAGTTAAATGAATGAAAATAAAATAATCATAAGCTAGAAAGCTCATTAAAATAAAATAGCTAAAAATAAAATTAACATTTTTCAAGAGAGCTAATTAACCACTGGAACAATTTATGTTGACATGTGGAAGATTTTCCATCATTTGCATTCTTCAGATCTACACAGGGCTTCTTTCCAACAAAGAACACTGTTATTCACACAGAAGTTGTGTGTTCAATACAGGAATTATGGGGTGAGGGGTTCTGATCTTCGTAGGGGTACAGTCAGATCAAATGATTGCAGTAGCCTGATCTGACCCTGAAATCCCTGAAGAGCCATATGCAATTGATGCACCAATAAATGGCACAGCCAGTTGATTGCCTGGGGGCAAAAGAAAATTCCAGTTCAGGGAATCAGAAACACTCGCTCTGGCACAGCCACTTGCAAGAGGCCGTTTAAGAAGGCGTGCTGCGCTGACCGCAGGCCTGCTCTCGCAAAGTCGTGTTTATGAACTGTCCATTCAACGGGAAGTAGCTTTTTCTTTCTTCTGTTATGATTAATGAAGAGAATCTGTGTGTACGCACACCCTTGTACAGATCTTTTTCCTTTTTTAAGCACTTCGGTTCTTTACACGTTGTTGACTGTTACAGCAAACCCTTAGAAACCAAAAATTCCCATTGCGCGACATATCTCTTTGGAGTGTTTGCTGCCTACAGCAGCTACTTAATTGGCACGCTTGTTTCGAGTAGGTTGAACCAATTAAAAAATCCTTCAGCTTTAATAAATTGATACCCTACCACTCACCTTAGAATACTCCTTTTCCGAGAGCAAGTGCTCCACATCATCCTCCTGTGTTGTTTTATGTCGGTGTCCCTACCTCCCAAGAAGCACGGAGCTAAAGTGAAAATGCTGAAAACCTTCCAGCATGAAGCTGCTCTTTCATGTAATTATGCCTGCTGCTAATAACCTTCCATCACAGCCATGGCACAGATTTTGCTAATCCATTACAAACGATTGGCTGGAATTTAAAAACAATGCTGCAAGTACACCGGTTTTCGTGTTGAGCTCAAATTGTCAGATTTCAAACCCTTTTGCCCTCTGTAAGTGACAAGGTGGGCCACGTTACAACAACTATTACCTAAGAGAAGTGTTGAACTTACCACTTGGACCATCCTCGGAGTTCACCTGTGAGGTGCTTTCCTGAAAATAATGAGACTGGGTCTGCCCATTTCTGGTATCACTGTGAGCTCCAAATTCAGACGCCGGGCTCTGACAAAGGGGTTGCTGCATAAATCTCACCACTAACCAGCATTGCCCGCGGTGCTGCAGCTTGTGTGAAGAGATGAATGCATAGGTAATTAAACTTGACATTTCTGACAAATCCCCTATAACAAAAATTCTGAAAGAAATCTCAGCAAAACTAGGATCATGCACAATACCTTGAATTTCACTCCGAGATCCTTGTTTGTCCTTATGCATCGGAAAAATCCCGCTGCAAACGCACACTGAAAGGTACAGAAAACATTCTCTATTTTTGAAGTGCCATTTTATTTAAACATTACCCTCTACCAGAGCAGCTATCTGTAGGCCACTCAGTTGCAAAGCCGTAGGCAAATGTACGTTGCAGTTAATCAGCTGATAGCCTGTAAGCCTAAATATAGGGTAGGTGAAGGATTTAGCTGAGTCAGAGTTTTTCAGATATTTTTGGAAGAATTCAGTCAGCATTAAGATAGTAAAACATAGTGATGTAAAAATGCAGGTGTCTCTGTGTGAGCTAGGCTCCACGTGCCCGTTAAGGTCAGTGAGGTTTCGACAGCCAAACATCTCACCCGAAGGTAGATGCCTATCCACTGGCCCATGAAACCACATCTTTGCTCCACTGCCTGTAGGGAGTTGAGCTCGATTCAGATGCTGGCTCATAAATCTCTGCTGCCCTTTCAGATGCTCTAAAGCATCCCACGAGACCTGCACCAGCAGCTGCGTGAGGATCTACCAGATTGACATCATAACCCCCCTCTCCCCACCCTGGGAAGATGTCCTACACACTTGACGATATCCCAAGCTGCACCAAACATCCAAGAGTAAAGAATGGAGCTGAGCCCTAAATCCACCCAGATTTTAATTGCAGTGCAGAGGCCCAGCTCACCTCTGGACACCTGCATTTTAAGGGTTTTAACCTTACACAGCGTGACTGAAGCTGATGAATGGAGGGAGAACAATTGCTGCTCCTTCCTTAAACAGCGTCTTAAAAAAGAAAAAAGAAAGAATCACACAAAATACATCAAAAACCCTCCTCTAGATATCATCTAGTATATTTGTCTTCCTAGGAAGTGTTCTGTTTACTCCTTTCCTTACTTAATATTGGTTTAAGCAGCAGCTAATTAACCAACTGGCAGACAAAAAACAAACCAGGCTGCTCAGACAGTTGCACATCGCACCTCCACGGTGCCAGGTGGGGAGAAAAGCCCACGATTAAGAGAAAGTTCTCCCCACAACTCGAATTACGTTGCAAAGTTGTCATCATTTAGCAAATGCGATCCTTTCCATACGAGATTCCAACCGCGGGAAGGGCTTTACGTTGTGAGCTGCACTTGCACACTGCCATCTTGTGTTGCTAGCGGGTAACGGGCTCTGCTGAAACCCCCCGCCCAACACCATCACAACTCCTCAACTCCAAATTCCTCAGCAAGGACCAAAACACACACACAGACACAACATGAGTTTCTCCGTCTGTTCTGAAGGAAGGAATTTTCTCTGCTCGCGTTTGCCAACTCAAAATTAGCAAATGCAGGTTTGAAGGGGGCCTGTTAAACCAGGCCGTTAACAAGGGTGCGAGACTCGGCTTCAGCCTCCCAAACCCAAAATTCCACTCGCTGTTGGCTCGCAGGCAAGCAACGTGGTACAAGCAAATGAAATAACCCATTTTTTTCCACAGACATTTTTAGGGAAAATGAAATTGAAGCAGCATGGAAATGCCTGACACCATTTAAGAAAAGCGAGCCCAGCTCAGTCTCCTTCACTCCAGGCTGCAGGACACCAGTCGGGCCGCTCCAGCAGCACGGCAGATGGCAGGTTACTGAGCTTTCTTCTGCCCCTCCACTCCTCACTCCCAGCTGATTGCCATGCCCAAACGATTCCCAGGGACAGGGCAACACAACTGGGCTCAACATGCCAAAGATGGTATCGCCATCCCTGACTTTTCCCACAGCTTTGCTGCATAACACAATGCTGGGAGAGGGGAAATCACAGATAAAGTCATTGATGAGAAGGTTGAGAAACTTTGATGTGTGACAAAAAATTTTGCCTCTCTCAGTCTGTTTCAGGGCTGGTGATGGGGACTGTGGGGATACTCACCCTAATCTACCCACCACCACACCATAAAACAGGCTGAAAACCAGACAGTGCAGAGAGGGACCCGCACCATCTCTGTTAGGTATGGATCTTCACGGAGAGCCAGATCTGCACAACACCCATTCCGTGTTCCTACTCTGAACAGCAATCAGGGGAGCAATCAGGGAATCAATCTTCTTCCACAAGCAGCAGAGAGGACTCCAGGCTCCCAGAGGGCTGTGTGAGCAGGTGGTGTGAACATCCCTCCACAGTCTGCATTCGAGGACTAGGGTCTTCATACCCCAGATCTCTCACCTGAGGTCTACTGTGCCATTACCTAGCAGAGTAGAGGAAACCAAATGAAATACCTTTATCAGTCCACTTCACTCGAGAGACTTTAACCGAGTACCGAAAGCCAAGGCCAAGTCACAAAGATGGTTGAACAAGGAGCTTGGCAGCTTCGGGTTGGTGAGACATTTTAGATTTCAGGTTTTTTTAAATACGAAAATAACACTTGACACTTTGTAAATTCAGCTTTTATTAGTAGGGAATTCCCTGGCGCAAAGCAGAACCCATCTGTTCAGGGGAAAGATCGATAAAGCAAAGCAAAACAGGAGACAGGCAGAGAAGTTAAAAGCAGGAGACGTTACAGGAGGCCCACACGGGCAAAGTGATCTTCCCTTGCTGTCCCCAGCTACTACAACCACAACCTCTCTCACCAATTTGTTAGTGCTCCTATCCATCCTCGAGATCCACTAAGAGGAACCAGCACCCTCAGCTGCTTCGGCACCTCCATCACAGCTCCTCATGGTGCCACATACAGGCTCAAAGTCAGAGACCCACTGCCCTCCTACACATCCCAGCTCTCCTCTTCCTCTGTGCCAGCCACAAAATGCTCCCCCAGATTCCTCTGATCCACATCTCATGTTTTCTTTGCTGCTTCCACGGATGCAGACACAAAAGGGTACACAACTGAGCATGAAAGGATTTGGGGAAGCCACTGACCAAAGCAATTTGGGAGCCACAGCTGAAAAACGCACAGTGCACATTCCAGCTGCGTTTTCAGAAGGAGCAGAACTTAAACCAAACTATTTTTAGCATCTCATTTCTAGCCACAGCAGAGGACTTCAGAGGAACTTCCACCTCTTACAATTGTCATGCTTCAGGGATGAGCATCCGGGACAAAGAATCAGTCTCACCACTTGTATTAAATGCTGAAGAGAAAGAGCATGAGGAGCTCGACAGGAGAACTATATACAAAAACCTGAAGTCTACTGTGGAGTCAAAGAGAAAAGCAGGAACTACTGCTCTTGCACATATTTAGGTGGATATTTCAATGCTTTCAAAAACATTTTCCTAAATCTTCACATTTTATACAAACTTATTTATATAAATTTTAACAATTTCACATTTCAGCAAACCGCCTCAGATAAGTTTAGCTGGATATAAAGAAAAAACACTCCAACTTCTAATAAATGCAACATCAGAAATTTTATTTACAAATATACTGTAATTCAACAACCATTCTCCACTCAGTTTGTGGAGGAAAAAGTGATAGTTACATTTTTCAAATGGGAAACGAGAACTCTTCCCCTTCAATGGATTCCACAGAATATTATGCCAACACCACTGAGCAAACAGATTATTCTTTGTATTTAAGTTTCAAAAAAGCACATAATTTTAGAAACCAGCATATGGAAAGCAAACACATTTGTGTGTATTTAAGTGCAGCTTCATATTAATCTAGAGTTCACTTTTGGTATATGTCAAAAATAAAGACAGCAATTGCAAATATATATTTATATCAACTATTTCTCTAATGCTCATTTTGAGAGCTTAGAAACAAAATACCCTCTTCATATACCACTGGAAAGTCAACTAGTTGATTATAAGCCTCAAAAATATTTTGAAGTTATTACTGAAAATATACTTATTCTCCCTTTTGCTCTCAGTACTTGAAGCTGTAAAAGTCAAAGCATTTCCCCCAGATATTTCCTTACTGCAATTACTTTCTTATAAATAGAAATAGTTATATGAAGGATACAATGCATTGCTATGAAGACTAAACAAGCAAGAGTTACTCTTAGAAAACACACACATACAAACAATATATATATTTATAGATCTACATCAGCAGCAATCACCTCTTCTTTTATCTGCAACAGTGGTTTCATATCTTCATTTGCTTCACATGGAGGTTGGTTGTCCAGCTGTTAGAGAGAGAAAGAAGAAGTTGTAATTAAAGTCTAGCTACTGAAGAATCTTAGCGATAGAAAATAAAATTTCCAAGCTCCATATTGTCAGATAATGGTACTTCCAACATCTACTGAACATAGTAACACAACCTAAGTATACATTCTGAATCTAGCAATCCAAATTCAATGAACAATACAAATTTGCATTTAATCCAATTATAGCACTGCAAGTATTTCAGGCCAAGTAATATTCCACAGAACATGCACCTTACCAAGATTTTAAGAATTATTTTTAGTATTAGCATAGAGACAGGGCGGCAGTTTTCCTAAATTTACCCTTCAATACTCAAATTATAATTTGCTAAATAACCACAGCCAGATTAAAAAAGAACTTTATCCTCTCTGCATATATTTGTGGGCATCTGCCAACATATTGGCATTTCGCTGCGTTACAAGTTTAGAAAACAAAATTAACAAAAATGCACAAAAATATCACACCAAAAAAAAGGCACAGTAAATATTAATAATCCTACAGTTTATCAAACCTTTTAGCCAATAAAGGCTAAAGCCAAAGTTCACATGCCAAAGTAATGAATAATTAGCCAGTTTGATGTCAAATGCCAACTGCAAAGTAACCTGCATCACAGACCAGCGCTGTGCTGTCAGTAGAGTTCCACTGCAGTAATCACAGAGCTCGCTTTTGTATTATTCAAACAGCTAATTTCAACTACTAACTGCTAATTTCAATGCTTTATTCTGTACCTGCAAGTTCTTACAATTTCTGATTTACTCGTAATTCATACTATTCTGTTTCCAGGTACCCACTGGGCCAAGAAGATGCAGCCTGAAGGGAAGGGAATAGATCTGTTTCTCACAGATCAACTCTGCTTCTGAAAGGCACTGCCGTGACTTTATGGGCTGTAATGCCAAAGAGAGACTTAACATCAAGTTACCCACGATAAAGTTTTTGCTTACTTCCATCACCAAATTCCTGAATACTGTCTTACCAGGGCATAAGAAAAAAAATGATCTTTTTTTTTCTCCCCAGTACCAAACTTACACAACTTAACCAGCATGTTTGCCCACTAAAAGAAAAGACAAAGCAAAAATAACATGAGTGGGCTCCAGATTGAACCTCCCACACGTTTGGGTGCTTCAAACAGGGACACGGTTGCTTTGGTGGAGCCTCGTCATCAAGCAGGAGATAAATTCTCCTCACATTAACTCTGAGAGATATGACCCTGCGCTCTGGATCACCTCCAGATGGAACAGGCATGATGCTCTTCCTCCTTCCACCCATCACAGCGGGCACCCTCACACCTAACACTAGCATCTGTGAATGCACGGTTAGCATCAAGGAGAGGTGGGAGGTTGCCTGGGTTTAGCACAGGATTATTACACAATTATTCCTGTGTGGTGCAGGCAGCTTCTCCTCATCCTAGAAGCCAAAGAGAGCCTGAAAACAGCAACAGCATCAGATGCAGAGCCCCTCTTTTCCTGGGATAGGCTTTTCAGCCAGCAGATGCCCAAGTCCTGCTGATGCATTGTAGCATGAGTATCCGGTTCCCTTCACTGCCTTCTGGTCCACCATGAGAAAAATGAACGTGGACACGTTTCCCAGGAAGTAATTCAGAAATGCTTCCCCTTACCTGAGTTTTATCATTCTAGAGCATTCCATATTTGCCACATAAATATAGAGCCATATAAAACTCCCATGACTTGTCAAAATTAAGTTATCTACCATTGTCTAAGCAGAAAAAAAACCCCACTCAACATCATTATTCACAGCCTCCACATCATGCTCCAGTATATCAGAATTCTGCAAACCGTAATAAAGGAAAAAAATTATACTGCACCTTTTAATTAAGATCTGTAAGTAAATCAATTCCTCCTGAACTTGTACCTAAATGAATAACCAATCACAGACCTATAATTCAGATAATAGCAGCATGGGAAAAAGAAACCAGCATTTGTGCCACCTGCACAGGATAAACTACGAGCTTTCTGGGTATGGGTTAGGATTGAATTAAGTACATATTCAGATTACTTTTTTAAAAAAACGTAGACAGTTTTTCAAAGAGAGTTCTCCTATCAAGACAAGCCTATTCAGCAGCTGACAATTCCTTGACACCACCATCTACGAAGAAAGCGGGATGACTATACCACGTTGTGTACATGGAGCTGCTTAGTAACAAGGTGGTAAAATCAAGTATGAGCAAGTCAGAAATTAGGAACGACTACCCTACAAAAGAGAGAAACTGGCAACCAGACCTTGCCAAACCTATTGCCTAACATACCACCTTAAAGCTAGAAGTGAAAGCTACCGAGTGGCTCAGCTGTGCAAACACCTGGGGTCCTACAGCACAGAGAACAACTAGGGTCATGCACACCAGGGTTGGATTGTCTTACTTTTAAATCTGATATAGCAGTCGTTGCAGAAGAGTTTGTTGTTCCGGATCCTAACTTCAGCTCCAGAGCGGGATCCCCCGAGGTCGCATCCACAGGCAACACACTGTATGACAGATACATAATTAGTAACTCCTTACAAAATATGGAGAAACAAAAATGCTGTTCAAACACAGCTTAGATTAAGCTGAACAAAGCTTGACCCATAAACCCACAATCACTAGAAGCAAATGTGTAACGATTAGTAGATCAAAATGCAACCAACTCTGAGAAAGTATTTTAAGGTGATGGCTGGACAACGAGCAGCATAGATACACCAACTAAGCAAACATAAAGCAGACATTTTTTAGAGATCAGTTCGTTAAATCTAATTTGAACTTCTGTTTCTCTCAAAACTAGAACTGGCTTGACATGAAAAAAAAAATTGTTTTCTAGATGGCAACAGCAGTTTTGGCACAGAACACCTGGGTGTGCTACTTGCAGATTTCCATGCGGCACTATACGCTGCTGGTGCCCTCAGCCCTTTGGCACTCAAAGCAGCAAATATTCAGGCACCGCCCATTTCCTGGGCTTGCATCACAGAAATAAATTCTTATTTGGGGAGAAGGGGCCAACTTCATTTTTCTTGAATAAACACATGAATAAGGGGCTTGATGGCTTTCATGCTAACAAATTATTGAACTGCGGTGGCTGAACATGTTTTTGCTGCGAATATGAAGCACCTCTGGAAGGAATGTAACCCAAAACATAACACTCTCCTTACTGAATTTAGGTAGCAAGGTACCCAGCTGACTACAGAAGGACAGATAGTTTGCCTGCTTAAATGAGTAATGAATCTTTTGGATGGCAGCCAGTCCAACAGCTCATTAATCTTAAGAAATTTGAAAAAAACAAACCTGGTATTTTCTTACTGAGGTTAGGAGCTACAGGTGGACTCCCCTGCACAGAACACATGTTCTGCAGAAAGGGAATGACAACCAGTGCCCATGGATTACTCCTGTCCCCCATGCTCAGGCAGGCAGGACCAGGAAGAGCTTTGAGTCAATTCCTTGTAATACTCCAGGGTGATGCATTTGAGCTGGACACAGAAGACAAGTGTTCTGAACCACATACAGAAGACTCTTTCTTAAAGCCATGGAAGAAGTAGGCTCCAACAGCACCTTCAAATCAGAGTCTAATTCCTCATCTGGTCCTTCGGGCAGGAGAATTAGGAGTGAGTGCTTTTACATCTATAGCAGGCAGGTATTTCTTCTTTCACCTCTGTGTATGCCCCAAGCTGCCTGGAAATCCTGTAACTATGTCTCAGTGATGAGACATGCATATGTATACATATATATACATATATATATGTATTTATGTACATATATGTATAATGTACCTAGCTTCTGACCAGGGTTGAGTAGCACTAAACACAGCTGCTGGTTTGGTGCTGGGTTTTATCCTGCCAGGTTGAACGCTGCCAACATGCCTTTGCCTGAAAAACACCACGTGAACATTGTCTGCAAGGATTAGCTTAGAAATGATGGGTCATCTTAAATGATTCAATTGCCAGGGTCCAGGCTGAAATTCTTTTTTTTAGGGAGCTGGTTTTCCCTGGGAGAAGTGGCTCAGCACACTCCGATTTTTTTTTTTTTTTTTTTTGGCTGCCTATTTGAAGAAGGAATAACTTTGATCTCACAGTCAATGTGACCATCTTACTTGTCAAAGTCCTGCTCGTTAGCTCTGGCATTTAAGAGATACTTCTAGAGTTGAGTGCTAACTGCCTGCAGACAGCACTGCCTCATGGAAATATGCATGCACCACGCTGTCAAGAGTAGAAGGCAAAGCAAGTGATTAGTAGAGCCCCTGTGAGCATAACATTGAGTAGCCATGCGTGCTCCTGATTAGTTCCTGATCCTTCACGGTGTGACTCCCAGCTCTCACCTTAAAGCAATGTAAATGATAACAAAGACCAAGAGACTCAATGATCATGGCTGCTCCTTTGCCCAGAACGTTATTACAGTATGAACAGATTTTCTTCCCACTGACTGACCTAAATACAGAATGAAAATCCTTAAAACCAGCTTGAAAAGGTTTAAAAGACAAAGAAAAGTTATCAAAGGCTTTTAGAGATCAAAAATAAAGACACACTGGTAAAAAGTGGATTATTAGGCTGCTTGGGGAAAATAAACTGAAAATTAATATTATTTACAGTAGATCTGAAAGCGAGGGAAAGCTCAAGTGTTGTAATTTAGATCAAAGTTACATAGGAACAAATGAAACTGTCACGTTCTTGGGAAATAGTTCATTGCATAAAACACCTTCTACAAATAAACCTAAGTAGTATATCGTTAAGTTTGGAGAGTAAGAACACAGGTTTTGCGCTGCTGCCTTATTTCTTATTTGAGTGGAATTATCCTAAAGGCTAAGTTTTATCAAGCACCCCTGCCAAGTCCCACCATCTGCACCTTGTTAGATAACAGAAGGCTAGTCCTGGATGTACAATATTACATTAACTCTTTCAACGTAAGTCACTCAGAGGTCAGTTTCCAGAGATCTACCAAGATGTTAGCAAATGGAAGTAAGGAGAAGATAAGCAAACATGGTTAAGAAGGTCTTTTTCTTACGTTATAAAGAACGTAGGAGCCTAGCTTTAAAAAAAAAAAAAAAAAAAAGGGTCAATTTATCATAAAGTGCCTGAGAGTCTAAGAGCTAGTGAAGCAGCATTCACACTGTTTTGTATGTAATTGTGTGGAGATGATTCCCTATAGTCTTATCCCAAGGTATTTTTAAAACATTTCAAGTACATAAAGCAGCAGAGTTCTCTACCCCACCACAAATGAATTCCATTTTTGGTTCAAAGTATGTCGCAATTCTTGCTTTCTCCTCCTAGATTAAAACCAACATCCTACTCGGTAATTCTCCAGGGTCACAAGTTATGAGCATTCCTGAGTGCTCCTTGAGATGATATTGACCACATGCCAGAATGGGGGGAGGAGAGACCAAGAGGAGGGCCATAAAGCATGGGTTTCAGGAATCTTTTGTCAAAACAAACCTAAGAAAATAAATGTCAGAAATGCCATCTGGAGTAGGCTTTTACTAATCATTTGGGTAACCAACATCCAGCTTGGAGAGTGGAGATTTATTATTCTAGTTTCTTTGTTTTTTTAACCGATGTCAAGCAGTGATGACAAACCTGGGGAATTTTCTGAATGACTGGAGCAGGGAGGCAATACCAGCCCATATTTCCACCACCCCACCCAGCCAGAAAACTCCAGGTACTTTTCAGACTTGTTATGAGCAAGAACACCGCTGTAGACCACTGTATATATGAAGTCTGCTCTGTAGTGCGGCTTGGCATTTATACCTTCCCAGCAGAAAGGCGCCCGCTCACCTGCTGCGTGTCTGGGACCCTGTCTGGGAAGTAGAGAGGGGAGACTGAGCCCGGGGGGCTGCCTGGGACACGGAGGTGGCCACTGAAGGTGCTTTGCTGGAGGAAGGAGTGCACATGTAGGCTCGGTTTGAAGTGGACACCGGGCGACTGAAATCTTGATTAGAGGACAGAGATGAAGAGGAGGCAGACTGGTTCAGCCACGAATGGTGCCTCCATGAGCTTGTTCTTGAAGAATCAAGATTGTCCAAGGACTCCCCTCTGCAATATAGGTACACATACAAATATAAATTGCTGTGCAACTGGAGCAAAAGAGCTACTATTTTCCTATTTTTTTTGAAAAAAGGAAACCATTATCCTAGCATTTTTAACATTTTTCTAGCTGGAATATGTTTCTCTTATCATTGTGAAGAATATCCTTCACATACTGTTTTAAAATGTTTGAGCAGCAAATTATCCTTTGCATCCAGTCCTAGTCTCATGGGAAAAAAGCAGGCGAGTTAAAAGAGAGGTAGCACTTAACCACTACAGAATAAAGACAAAACACTCTTCACTTCAGCCTTATCAGGGTGGACCATATCAAAATCCACTGTACAGCAAACAGACCTTAGATACCAGGTTTGTGTTTGTTTTTGTTTTCTCCAAGGGATACCAGGTCGAAATAGCAATCCACCCAGACTGGATAGCATCGTCTAGGTACAAGGTGTTGGCCCAATAGCCAAACACCCTCCTGACTGATAACTTGGCTGTTTCCCAAGTGACAAATCCAACATTCATACATTACTTAAAGCAAGAAAGAAACTCCAGACTTTCTGACATATTTCTATGTAAAAAAAAAGGTATACTCCTTAGCCATAATAATCAATTTCCACAATAAATTGTCATGCTGAAATTCTTAAGCACATCTGTCAATGACAAGGCACACTTATTGATTTCCATTTCTGGTATACCAACCAAGAAATAAGCAGTGGAGTTACCCACAGGTCACATCCACATTCTTTATTTGCAAAAACCCGTTTAATCCCAGCTGTAATACTGCTACTTTATTCTATCTGTGCTGCTCTTCATTTACCTTACAGCATTTCACAAGCTTGCTTTGTTCCTGCGCTCTGTAATACAAGCTGAAGTTCAGAATAATCAACAAAAATACCCGACAAGAGGCAAAGTTAATTTTTAACATGATTCCTACCTCCTCATACTATTGCTGTACAGACTAATAGGCTCCTTATGGATACTGGAACTGCGCTGCCTAATCCAGCTGCTGTCTGTGTGTAGAGATGTTTTCTTCCTCATTTCCTGAAGGATTTGCTGTCTCTCCAACTCTGCCGCAGACAGGTTTTGCTCCTTCTGAGACTTTTTCTGTGAGTCACCCACGTTCCAGGACCTCTCTGAATACTTGCTCTGAGTACCTGTTTGGACAACATGTGCAAACTTCAGCTAGACACCTTAAGGCACAAAAGCAGTTGTCACGCATCCAGTACTCTGGCTATAACTCCAGAAGCAGTCGTTCATCACCACATTCACAAGTTTCTCCAGTTCTTTTTCACAGCGGCCTTCTACATAATGTTTAACCTAAATACAAGTAGGTATTTTCCCTCACTTCCCAAGTGTATACACATATACATTTGTGTGTACACTTACACACACACATCCATACATGTATTTTTAAAAGGGCATGATCTCTTAGTTGCACAATTTGGACACTTCCTCCAATACAAATGGAAGTACATATGCAATATATAACTGAACGGTGGGACATCTTTCTCTTTAGGAGTTCATATTCTCTTTTCTCTAAGTTCTCCCCGTTCTCAAGAATTCTTTTCTTATTCAAGGCACTAAACACATTGCTTTATATGAATATTGAGTGGGGAGCAGTGCAGGGGAGAGAGAGAGAGTACAATCTTAAAGCCTTTGAAATTTTGGAAGGGGAAAAAAACAAGCCATCTTTCTCCAATATGTCTTGACATAGGCCAGGCTGGATGCGGCTTTGAGCAACCTGGTCTAGTGGAAGGTGTCCCTGCCCATGGCAGGGGGGTTGGAACTAGGTGGTCTGTAAGGTCCCTTCCAACCCTAACCATTCTATGGTTCTATGACATGTCAGAAAGCAACATTTTTTTCTTTATTTCCTAGATCCAATAACTATTTTTTAAAGTAGGACTAATTAAGAAAATTACTCAGCAGTAGTCATTCAACTGAAATCTCAATCCCTTTAAATATTGCTCTGACTACAGATTCGCTCTTGTTTTACTGCTGTAGATTGCCATTATGAAATACAGTGGAAGTTCACTGGCGCATTAGTTTCAATGACCAAGATTTAACGTGTGACAGCAGTGTTGTCAATCTGCAACATTTCCTCTAATACACCGTTTACTTTTCTATGATTCCTTCTGATTATTCTTTTTAACCACGTTTTAGACACAGGAATAGCTTTCTGGCGTTTCCTACTGTAACGTATTTATAATTCTGATTTCTTTGGTTTACACACATTCATCTAAAAATGCAGGAATGTAACTGAAGGACAATGCAAGAAAGGCAGCAACAAAGTACAGTCCAGGAGACAAGCCCCTGTGACAGTATCAAGAACTGACTTCTAACTGTGTTATTACTGCTCTAACAGAAGTTAAAAAGAGCAAACAGTTGTATTAAATACATTAGCACCTGGGTAGGTGCAGCTTTTTTTACTGACAGAGTCAACATATCAACAGCACATACATCTTCGATGACATACCTACACGATTGGTTTAATCTCATAGAAATATCAGTCATCTAAACTTTATGCATCGAAGATCCGTTTGTAATCGCCGTTACGCCACTTCAAGACAGTAGTTAATCATATTTGTCTTAGGCTTATATGTTACTGTCTGAATGTCCTCTTGTTGTTAAAACTGTGGCATGGTATGAACATGAATTACAATGCAGCTATCAAAAATCACTTTGACGATTAATTTTCTTAGGATGACTACATCCAATACCTTCCCCCACCCCCCCGCACAACTTATAAAAATAATGGAAATTAAAGAGTACTTACCATTTCTGATCGTGTTGAATTCATTCAGTTCTGAAGTCGACTTGGACTTATTCCTAAGGATACAGAAAACATTAATATCTTTATCTCAACTAGGATACCTAATCACAAAGATCTTATCATTGCAGGCCACAGACACACAGCCCCTTTTTTCACCATCCATCCCATCAACAACTCACATTGTACATAAGAAGCAAAAATACTCAAACAAAGACCAACAGGATATTAAAGGGGTAAAAGATGTCAATATTTAGAATTCAAGAGTAATCACTGATTAAAAGATAGAATTGTGTATTGAAAGCTCCCAGTGATTCAGGTATAAGGAAGGGATCATTGCATTAGCTTCAACAAAACATGTAAAAACCAAAGCCCTTCCCTGTGGAAGCTGTATGAAGACTACAGTGAGACAAGTCAAAGAAACGATAACTTTCAGTGCAGGTTTATAAATGATTGAACTTCATGAGAAACTTAAATTGTACTTCAGCACCATTACTAGACCGTAAGCAAAACGCTTCTTCAACCACTACATGCAGAATGTTCTCATGAAATTTATTATATACAGCAGCATATTTTTTTAAAATGAGTTTTAGCTAAGAAATGTCATTCAATATAGAGTAAGACAAGTGGCAAAAAGCTGGTTTTCTGACAGTACAGACCAGGAGCTTCAGCAACACCTCTGTGCCATCGTATTGGACTCAAGTAATACACCCAGTTTCTTAGTTTGAAATACTTTGGAAAAGAACAGAAATCATTATAGAACCATTTAGGTTGGAAAAGATGTTTAAGATCATCAAGTCCAACCATTAACCTAACACTGTCGAGTCCACCACTAAACTATGTCCCTAAGCACCACGTCTACACATCTTCAATCCCTCCAGGATGGTGACTCAACCACCTCCCTGGGCAGCCCATTCCAGTGTCTGACAACCCTTTCTGTGAAGAAATTTTTTTTCAGGGTCACAACTCAAAGCTGGTACAGCAATGCATTTACACGTACAGCAGCGGCTGCATAACAGCATCTTGAGGGAGCCTTATTCTTTGTAAATAAATTACACATAAACAGCATCACATTTCTTGCTCCCACAAGTTCTGACTGTCTGTCCTATGGTGCAGACCTATTTTATTATCTGTTTGAGAAGATGCAACAATTTCACCGTTGCTTGTAGTAAACAGGAGCTCCAAACAGCTCAGCAGGTCAGCCTTGCCTGGGATGCTTTTAGCATCTAAGTATCCTACTCACACATATATCCAAGACGTAACTATTTAGTGCAGGCACCTTCTGAAGTTAAGATTTAAATCTTCCATTAGCAACAGATCCATTAGTTGTAGCCTGTAAGTTTTGGGGCTCCTCTTGATATAAAAAAGGTAGGCTCACTTCAACTGTAAGGACTCATTAAATACACAGCAGAGGTGATCTTTCAGAACTACTGTGGGAGGCCATCTAAGACAAAGGCTTGATATAAATGTTCCGGATTTAGGTCACTTCAGCATTTTTTAGCCATAGCTCTGTTATTAAAAGGGAGAAGGAAAAGCTGCCTATTCAAAGAGCCCAAATCTGCAGCAGCTAATATGCTGTATTGAAATACAATCAAAACAAAACCATAAAAGCAACACTAAACCCCCCCCAAACAAACCACCAAGCAAAACAAAATAGCAAACAGCCCAGGTGAGAAAGCATAACTTAACAAGTGGCACAACGACTATCTTCCTGATAAATATGCTGCTGCCTCTCACATCCCTCCCTGTTTACTCTCTCAAGTTGCACAATCCTGACTGGGATGACTGCGCCTCAGTTTGTATAGCATGTTATGACACAACCACAATATTATCTGAAATTGTTTTCCAGCCAGATAAGTCTAGTACCACCCACATATTTACTTCCTTATAGTTCTGCTTCTCCCAGTAAAATCCTAAAGACTGACTAACTGTTGTTTACAGCACAGCGCATAATTTGCCAAAAGTTTGGCTGCTTGTTTTCTCAATATGAAAACATGCCATAAAAAAAATGCAAAACCCACCAGCAACCCAAATGTAGCTCCACGGCTAAAGTTTAGTGGAAGTTTCAAAGCCTTCCGACACAGAAATGGTAATGCTACAGTCTACGCTGAGAATCAGTATCACACATACCTGTCAACAAATGACTGGGCAGGTTGCTCCTCAATGGTTTTAGAAACTTCATAGCGCTCATAATGCCTATTAAAAAAGATCCGTTATGTTCATATATGGAAAAAGACGTATATAGACATAAATGTTTCCTACTAAAAATACTCAAAACAGATCCTTAAGGCTAAAAAAAGGAAAAAAAAAAACCAAACACCCAAACTGTTAAAGTTCTAAGGAGGCCTTATTTTATCAGTCAGAAACACAACTAAGAAAAGAAAACAGAAAAATAAAGAACTGTCTGAAATTACATTTCTGTAAGTGATAAGGAATCCAAACTGGAGCATGCCAAAATGGTTAATATCTATTGCTGAAGATGTTTCAACCTACCTAACAACTAATTTTCTTCTTACCTGTCTATGATAGGATGGCCGGCTCGATCCTCTATTGTTTTAGATACTTCATAGCGCTCATAGTGTCTAGAAGCAAAATATAGATAAAAGAAAATACATATTAAAGAAAAAAAAAGTTCTCTAGGAATTGAACAATCGGTAAGTAGATGTAAAGAAAACTGAGAAGGTTTAGATGTGTTAGTTATAACCATGAAGAAATGTGAGAAATGCCTTCTCCTCGAATACGTTTAAGATGATGCAAAAATGACAGGTTTCAGTATATGACAGCGATTATCTCGTTTCCAAGCAGGGAGGTAAGCTTTGTCCAAACACAGCAGTTCTCTAAAAGTTACGTGCATATTCTAGCAAACTGTATAGGTGCAGTTGGAAGCTCTAACTGCCACAGACAAAGCTGTTCCAGATGCCTGCTCCCAACCTCAGAGGTCTTTATAGGTCTTCACAGATGTTTATATAACAATTCAGATTTCAAGTCATATCTTTGGAAATCATCGTAAAGCAAACATTTAACACTAGATATTTTAAATTCTAGTTTCACTGAACTTGTTCCTTTACTATTAAGCAAAACCATCCTTGCTTAGCAAAACACATCCTTTGCCAGCAACCTTGGAAACGATGAAATCCCCTGAGACTAAAGCATCTATCAAGGATTTAGACATGCAGATATTGCAGCTGCTTAGTAAATTACTGCACAAAGTCCTATTATCTTGCAATTGGGGCAAGCTAAAACTGTAGAGATACCCTGGCTCAGCTGCCAAGAAGAACCTGTTGAGCCATTGTAACAACTGTGCCTCTGCTTTGCTCAGCAGGGATCTCAAACAGAAGTGATTTACAATGAGCTGAAGTAACTCTAGATCTCACAATCTCCCTTGCAAATATATGCAGCTTTATAATCATATTTTGTTCTCCTAGGACTTAACTTGATACCATGAGTTATCTTCAGTCATCTCTTATTCCTTATGTAAGGAAAGGGGAAAATCCTCAAGAGAAACAGCAAAGCTAGTCATACAAAAGGCAGCATAAGACATAAGGAAAAGTTACTATTTAATCTGTTTCCGACAGATTAATCTCCCATGATGCCTGTAATAGTAGTCTGAAAATTCTGGGCAAGAACATCTACTTGTAAACTAATAGTTGGGGTGTGGGGTTTTTTGTTCTAGATTAAAAATAAAAAAATACCAAGCCATTGAACAAGGGAACGGAAGAAACTTTTTCATGCTCTAGAATAAACATATCCACAGTGGGTACTTTGATTAGGCCGTGATACCTAAGCCAGTATCTGTCCACTCATATACCATGATACCCCTCATTGACAAACTAACCCAGTAGTACAATTAAACATTTTTCTTGCACAGTCAAACAAAAACGAGAAGGGAGTGTGGAAAATCAGTCACACATTTGTTGGATAAGAGTTAATTTGGTGTGTCTTCTGAAAGCACTGTACGTTGAGCCGCTGGCTCTCGATTTACAAGTTTATGCAGGGTTCTTACAAAACCTTCCCATTAAGTGCTTCAGGTCGTCTTTGATTTGGCTGTAATTACTGTATTTACACTTCCTATCTAAAAAATGAGCTGAAGTGGGTTAAAAGAGCACTTGATTCATGGGGAAAGACTTTGTATTATGCCCAATTCTTCTAACTTGAGAAAAGATATCCTGTGGTATCTTGCACTGATCCATGTACAGCACAAGGCTTACATGAAAACCCCTATATACTCAGGACATACGCGTTCCCTTTACAAATGTATGTGAATTTTTAATGCAGAAGGAAGAGGGAGTGCATCCCATCACAAGCACACACCTTTGGTACTGAGGAGCCTCCACCGACGCCTCCCTCTGCCTTTCAGCCTGTCGCCTCTGCTCCTCCATCTCCGCCCGCCGCTGCTGCTCCTCGGCATACCGCTGTTCCCTCTCTTTGCGTTGTCTCTCGAGCTCCAGTTCTTGGAGTTCCCTTTCTTGTTCAAAACGCAGGGCTGCTTCTTCCTGGATCCTCCGTTCCTCCTGAAGCCTCCTCCTTTCCTCTTCCTCACACAGCAAGCGCTCTGCCAGCTCACTTCCTCCATCTCCTTCTGGTTCCTCGGGAGCGTCCTCTTCAGGGCTTGCTCTCCAACTGGACACAGATGGAGCCTGTGCAGGGACAGATGTTGTGTTTAAGGTTAGAACAGTCTGCTCCTGTAGCAAAGAAAAAAAAAAAATCATGGTTTTTAGGTGAGGGAGATGGTTTTTTAACAGGATGCTCACTCAGAAAAAAGTTCATTTATTGTACGAGGGAAGACTGTGTAAAAAGCACTCCAGACCCTTTCAATGCAAGACACAGGGTGTATGTTGGTTTCATGTTTTGAATGCCTGCTAGCATATTCTCCTACTGCAAGAGCTTCATTCCACAGGGCAGCCTTAGCGAGCGCCACGGGCAGCCTGGCCACAACTATGTAAAAAACATTCCGCTTTCTGAAGTATCACTTACATCTCAAGCCATCCCATCCCTACTTAAGTACACATGGAAAACAAACTCTTCCATGATAGCCAGCATTTCAAAACCTCCTGTTTTGACTTAGAAACCCGAGACCTACAGAAGGGCGAATACACTAAGATATACACTGCACGTGTAGATCAGATCAATGAACTTCACTTAATTCATCCGTCATGTGAAGGAAACTCCCATTCTCCAACCATTTGAAAGTCAAGCCTCAGATCTAACACTCTGACTCTCCTCTCAAACATGAGAAAAGGTCTTCCGGTGGTCCAAGGATGTTTTAATTGCAAAGAACAAATACTGTTTGTCAGTTAAGGACTGGCCCATCCAAATTTCTAATAATAAAAAAAGATATGAAATAGTTTACATTCTTGCACAGCCAAGTGCTCTAACAGCTCTAAGAGCTTTCTTATTGAAGTTTGAAGCCTTAAATTACAGTCTACTTGTTTGTGACTATATAAACACAACTGATGTAGCTACGATGCCTGAAGCAGTACTCGCATAGCAATAGACAAGAGATATCTCAGACATCTCCCACACTCAGGAAAAAACCTTATTCATCTTCCCATAAGCAACACCCACAGAAGTAAGCAGCTATGGAAACTACATGCATTCAATATACTTGAAAGGTATGATAGCAAACCTGAAGTTGATTTGATATGTAAATTCATCGGAGATGGGATGAACTGGATGCAGGTAATAAGTCAGGGACTTACAAACCTGCTTAATTATCATGTATTGAGGCAGAACTACAACAAGTAACATGAGGTAAATTTACAGCGTGTATGATTTATTGTGACCAAAATGAAACGGTCACATTTGCTGTATCTTTTTGCTAACGTATTTATGGCGTTAGTTACCTAACAAATCCATCGGGAAGTAAAGCTGTATCCAACAGGTCTCAGAACATCTCATTTGCTCTTTCCTTCCCAGTTTTGCAACCTCTTTCTACTAAGTCATAGATAATTTTTTTATTTTCCAAAATGACAAGGTAAATGACATAGCAAAATAAATCATTTGCCTGCTTGCATGCTTCTACTATTATGGAAAAAAGCCACCATGAAACTAAACAGCCAAAGGTGATGCCATACCGATAGCCTACCTCATCAAAATACTTGGAGCTTTCTTTTTCTGCTTCTTGCTTAGCTCGCAGCCATTCTTCCCTCAGTTTTTCTTGTTCTCGTTTGTATTTCTCCTGTTAGGTTAGATTGAAGTGAAACACGCAAATAAGAAACACGGTATGTTTTATCTGCATTAAAATGTACAACCTGAACATGAGGAAACACTTCTTCACTGGGAGGGTGACAGAGCACTGAACAGGCTGCCCAGAGAGGTGGTGGAGTCTCCTTCCCTGGAGACTTTCAAAAGCTGCCTGGACTTGTTTCTGTGTGCTCTACTCTAGGTGATCCTGCTCTGGCAGGGAAGTTGGGCTAGATGATCTCTAGAGGTCCCTTCCAACCCCTACCACCCTGTGAATCTGAGTACTACTGTTACTAAATGTGTTTTGTAACAGATCAGGGTGGTAAAAACATGCTCGAGCTCCACCAGGACATTAGGTCTGCCACGAGTGAATGAAATCCTGGCTCAAATACAATCAAAAGGAGTTCTGCAATTGATTTCAGAGAATCCAGGCTTATTACACACTAAGTCTCACAACAACTAATCTCACATCAGTTACATTCCCTGTCTTACAGTTTAGCTCCCATCTGAACAAAAAAATCAGCTTTCTAAGGTATTTATTGAAAGATGGAGTGATTATATTTAACTTGGAATTGGACACATGAATACGATAAAAACAAAGTGATCGCTAAGTGTAACATGAGGCAGCAACTTGGTTCGAGCAAGAACTCTTGGGCTTTTGGAATGTTATCTAAACAAAAAACAATTTCTGGGCTTCCAAATATGTCCTGTGACTGGATTTGGTATGAAATCAACATAATATCTTAAGACATTATTAATTACTCATGATACACAATAAATGTTCTGGTGGTTTTGTCAGTCACCACTTGCATCTTGAGAAAAGCAAAATATTTAGTGATGCCGAAAGTGTTCCTTCTAAGTTGTCTGAAATAAGCATAGAAAGACTTTGATTCCTCTCTCTGTTATTTGAAAATTCATTACTGGGGTTGTGGGGAAGAGAAAGAACAGTATTACTCTGGCCAAATTTACTACTTCAGGACTAAAAATGGGAAAGCAAAGAAAAGAAAAATGATGGCAGAAGACTGAGATTGATCTCAAGAAAGGGGAGCCAAGGTTTACATTCTTTAAAGCCATCTCTTCAGAGACCACAAATATGTTTAGGAAGGCACAGAGGCATGACTCGTGCCTTGCACAGTTTGTAAGCTAAAAGGAATAAATGAAAAAACATCCCAAAAGAAACAGAGTTGCTAAGCTGTACTTGGACATTCTGCTGAATGCAAATGTATTGAGTCTCTGCAGAGTATATGATGCTCACTGATGCCTCTCCTAGCCAACAGACTTCAGATAAGTACGTTTAATTTCGTAGAGATGCGTCTTGTTGAATGTGGTTGCACAAGCTTATGCTTCTTTGAGCTGAGATCTTTGCAGAGAGGTGTGCTTGAGTTTTGCGCTTTCCTAAGATGGCAAACATTGTTCCTTCCCTCGATCTCTAGCAACTGGGTATCAAGGTTTTGCGTTAGTAGGTTTAGCTTCTTGATTCATAGAGGTTCTGAGAACCAAGTTGATTCCAATTGATTAGCTGATAACTAAACAACAGGATGCAAGCAGGTATGTAACCATGGGGTTGGCTGCCTTCTCTTTATCTCTGAATATAAGGCAGTATCATTTATTGCATGTAAAACTCACTCTAGAGACAGTTTTCTTAAGGGGAAAAAAGTAAAACATTCAAAAGTGAAGAGTCCTGCCCCTCAGGTCTTTGCTTAAACTTTAAATTCTGTTACTAGTAAGAGCATACCAGCCTTGTGATGACTGAGCACTTCTAGCTGTAGTGAACATAGTCTGGGTTTGATTTCATGAAGCTCATTAATGCACTGTCCTCTTTTTACTGAATAACAGCTAGTGTGTATAACTGTGCACCCCAGCAAATGTACCTCAAAGTCCTTTAGGCCACAGAATCACAGAATGGTTTGGGTTGGAAGGGACCTTAAAGACCATCTAGTTCCAACCCCCCTGCCATGGGCAGGGACACCTTCCACCAGACCAGGTTGCTCAAAGCATCGTCCACCAGTAAGAACAGTTGCTGGAGTCACGTGTTACTTTTTTCCCCAATAGTTGCAGTACCCAAGGAATTGCCAGCCTATGATTCTGAAGATTAATCGTACCTGCAATAAACGGTCCTGCTCCTTTTGCCATTTTTCCTGTCGTTTTCGTTCTTCCTCTTGATCCCAAACTCGACGACTAGGAGCACTAATGGATGGAACTGGGAGCTAATACAGCAGAGAAACGAAATAATATTATCTTCTTCCATGTAATTAACCCACTACATTTAAAAGAAACATTTTTAAAGTGAGAAATAAAGCCATTATGAACACTACAGCTTTATAGTGACAAGAACCTAAATTAACCTTTAAAGAAAAGGGACAGAAAGCAATCGTTACATTACACGTTAGAAAATCTTAATCAGCCCTCTCAGTTTTGATCACAGCTTTAAAGCAGTATAAAAACCAATAGAAAGCAGTGGGCTTCTTGAAAAGGCCAGGATTATACAACTAATTAGTAGTTTGTAAATTGTACTTACATCAGGCATTGCAGGCTCGGGGCCTCCTGTGAGATTTGGAAGACAAAAAAATCAGAAGTCATTAGAACCAGACATACTCACTACTGCAAGACTTGTGTAAATGTGGAAAGCCCAAGCTTCAGACTAACTTTTGCCTCCTTAGTAAGCCATGCTTGCATTTTGCTCTGCTGGACCTACTTGAGGTCAGAATTCATTAGGTACTCTCAACTAATGTGCACAACTGCTTGAAAGCTTTACATGCTTGCGAGTGCCATCAGCAATTGCGTCAATCAGCAGTACATCTCCCACTGTGGCTATACAGAGGTTCATTGCTGCAGCCTTCCTGTTATTACTCTGAAACCAACTGTTTAGCACAACCGATACTCAGAACGTTGCTCCAGGGTAGAGCCTACTCACCTACCACCTTTGACATGAATTAGAAGCCACAGACATCCACAGGCAACGTCTCTACCACAAAATCATTTACTTCCCCTTTACAACTGTCCTCTTCACCTACTCCCAAAAGCACACTTGAATTTGGTGAGCTCATCACCATTCACCACAAACCTCATGCTCATAGAACCACAGAATGGTTTGGGTTGGAAGGGACCTTAAAGACCATCTAGTTCCAACCCCCCTGCCATGGGCAGGGACACCTTCCACTAGACCAGGTTGCTCAGAGCATCATCCAGCGTGGCCTTGAACACTTCCAGGGATGGGGCATATTTGAGGCTATCACGTTTGGTCTTAGTTTGTGCCAAGACTGACTATTAAAAAACGAGACATATATTATGCTAATAAATTAAAGGTTTAGAAAACAGGGAGAAGCACAAGATTAAGTATAATCCTTTCCCAAGCATCATCTTTATTTTTGTTTGTTGCCAGTGTACTGATATTTAACCGTCCAAATCTCAGTTAAAAAAATACGCAAAAAATCCAGATGTACTAACAGTTTTCTGAAGTATAACCACATGAATTTAAGTATAATCTTTTCCCAAGAATCATCTTTATTTTTGTTGTCAGTGTACTGATACTTAACTGTCCAAATCTCAGTTACAAAAACATGCAAAAAATCCAGATGTACTAAGTTTTCTGAAGTATAACCACATGAAGTGGAGAAAAGGTCAAATTTAGACTACAGAAGACACCTAATGGGTCAAAGACTACAGTGACTCCAATCTATATATGCATAATTTTGTCTTTGTAATCAGATCACTACAGTTACAGTGACAATAGAACAGGCAGACTTGATCTCCTGCAGTTGCACCAGGAGATGCTAAAGGGAGTCAAAGGCAGCACTTATCTTTGCTCCCCTTTTCTCTTATCCTTGTAAACCTATGCTGGCCTGTACAGGTTTAGGGAGAAGAATCTCTCATATCATGGTAATGCTAGTATAAAAGTTTAAAATGAACAAAACTGTAGTGAGCATACACCATAAAAGTATGCCCTTCTCGTCCCTCTCAAGCACAAGTGACATACTTCAAATATTGCTATAAAATTTATTAAACTGAAACCCAAACTTAAGCCAGCCTTAAAAAAAAGGCAAACAAAACCAAACCAAGACAAAATAAACAACAAAACGCCACCATATTGCAGATACAATGCAGCAGAAGTATTTGAAAGCAAACAGAACCACAAACACAGATTGATGCTGCGGCACTTCACATATCACTTTTGGAAAAAACAGAAGCCATCATCACTGAAGGCAAAGTCCTGGCTCCACTAAAATCACTGGCAACACTGGACTTCCAAGAGGCCAGAATTTCACTCTTTCAGGCTACAGCAAAACGGCAAGGCATACACAGTCTGAAGACAGCATTAGACATACATTAGTGGAAGTATGTGAGTTGTGACATGCAAAACACCAAAAAAGCAACCTACAAAACCAAAATTGAGTACCACTTTTTTGTCTTTAAAAGCTAGCATATTCAATTCAAAATTCATATAGGTCCTCCTGGGATCTTGCAACACCACCACACAGTGGAAAGCCAGCAGCTGCCGTTTTCCACCCATTTTAGATGAACGCACAGAGCTGCGACTCAAAATAAAATCCTTCACTCCAGAATGGAGTTTATCAACAGCTCTTTGAGATCTGCACTAAGCCTCTGTTGCAATATTGAACATTATTCTTGTTTTGTAGGTAGTAGCAAACCTGAACAGAGTGTGCTACCCTTACTCCTACCCAGTGGAAAAAAAAAAGTATGAACAACATAGAAGAGATTTAAACAGCTATAGATATAAGAGAACACACAAAGACCCATTACCACAAAGGTAGACCCATGAATTGTAAGAATAACCTGATGACCCTGGGGAAAGAAGGGAAATTAATTATGTTGCTTCGTTATAACTGCAACAAACAATGCTGAAGAGGCATAGTACCCAGCACCAGACTTGTTAGGCAGAGTGTGCAGTAGGAACAATTTCATGGAAGTACATGAAATGTTAGCTCTTTGGTTTACCTTGTTCAAAAAATTGTGACCGCCTTTTTAAGTTTTTCAAAGAAATAGGTTCAGAAGCTATTTGAAAAATACAAAGAATACAAACAAGTCAGTGAGGTGCTGTCTTTTTTTTTTTTTTTCCAAATGCCTATCACCACTGGATAAGAAACTTTTGTTAGACCTCCAATCTACAGCAACATCACTTCAGAAAAATAAAAAGCCCCTGAAACACAAAGGAAACCTAATCTTTCATAAAAACAAATGCAGTTTTTAGTAGGTTACATCATATACTGATTAGTATTTCGTTTTATCACTAAACATCTGACTATAACAACAGTACAACGTCAGACTTAGACTCAGATTTTCTCTAATTAAGCCTCCTTGACTGAGATACCAATTTGGATTGAGGAGCCTAATCACCATTTAAGGTCATCAGAAAGGCATCTCCAGAGGACAACTGATCTCACAGGAGAACTCTTTTATAAATCACCATGTGCATTCGAGGTAAAACGAAATACAAAGTTCCCACTGAAGGATTATTGTTCCATTAAGAAGTATATGCACCTGGCTTCTCTCGCCATCACCAAGTAAGGCTATAAAACTGTTCATAGCATTTTAAGTAATTATTATTTATACCAGAATCATCACTATTCACTCCAGGAATAAAAGTAAAATTATAATAGTAAAACAGCCACTACCCCCCATATCTCATAACTGAAACATGGGGTGCAGGGAAAAAAAAATAAAAATTAAAAAAGAAACCCAGCCACTACCCCCCATATCTCATAACTGAAACATGGGGTGCAGGGAAAAAAAAATATTAAAAAAAGAAAAAAATAAAGTACTATTTAAACTTTTCCTAGGCAGTGAAATAAATCAATCATACTGACTCAGTTTCCACACAATGCAATAGCGATTTCAATAAATTGCGTGCCTTCTCCTTGCATTTGATCCCTACCACACAGTAAATTTACAACGACTAATGCAGAGACTGGGGGGACGGGAAGGTGTCAGTTCTCCCTGCTTTGTTGTCAGTTCTCCAACCACTTAGCACATCACGGAAGCAAACTACACCCTGTTTGGATGCAACTAGATCTCTGTAATACCTGTCTAGCTTCCAGTTCATTAGGGTCTCACTTTGTCCACTGTATAAAGCTTGCAATGATTACAGGTTCAGTGTGTGTGCCTGCTGCAAACCCACCCAACTTAGCGGATGAAAAGCAACAGTGGTTTACCTCTTTGTTCATTCGAGCCAACATCTCCTTGCATTCCATTTATCAATTTTGTTCCTGTATCCTGAAGAAGGAAAAAAAAAAAAAAAAAGAGGCTTTGGTTCATTAGATTTGTGGAAGTCTATCCAACTACACATCTCCCCAGACAGGAACTGTATATCATGCAACACTTCAGAACACTTTCCACAGAAAGATACAAAACTAGCTAAAACTTCCCGAGTGTACTATATGATAAAACAAATGCAGGCAGTTCAGGGGATCAATAACCAGCTGTGATCTGCTGTCTGACATTAAAAAAAAAAAATATATTAGTTTGCAAGAAAATAACAAAAGCTGAGACCTTCCTACTTCAGCTCCTTTGCAGGCAGGGGGGTATTTGCAAGTAATTTGAAAGCAAAGCTTTTTCTTTGTGGCTGCAACTTTCATTTACGCTAATACTGGAGGTAAAATTCTTTTCTAAAGAATAAACACTCTATACATTTCAGTTAAAAGATAGTCTGTGCATATTTTAATACTTATCACTTAGCAGTGTTCACTCATGAATGGACAGCAGCAAGTCTTTAAAACATGTTATTTACCTTAATACATACGTAGCTACACTTCTGTATTTATTTGCAGTATCCTATATATTCCTTAAGCAATATAAGTAAAAAGATTTCCAAGCTCTTTTTCTCTACCTTTCCTCTACCATGGTGTTACTTTTTATACTTCCTTCCTCCCCCTAAATCCCACAACCCTTTGAAAACATACTTACAGAACTTTGAAGGCTGCCGGAGAAATCTCTTTTTGTTGATATGGTGGAAACATTTGAAATGTGTTCTCCAGAAGTTGCATCAATCCATTTATTTTCAGATGTACCTATAATGTTGGTAGCCATACTGGTGAGATTGAGGATTTTATGCCTTACATGTGGCAGGGAAGGCTGGTCTTTGCCCCAGTCTTTTTGCAATGTGGAGGATCAAGAAATTAATGCAGACAGTAATGTCAAAGAACAGAACAAGAGTTAGCGAAAACACATTAAAATAACACAAAAAAACCAAACACATAACAGAAGTGGGAGAGAGATGAATCAGGTGGAATTTGTGAAGACAGGAATAAGGGCTTTTATGAGCAGACCGCCTTCCCCAAAAATGCAAGTGTTAGTCATATGCCAGGTACAAGTTTACTAGATGTTTTGCTAATATGGACTACAGCAGCTTGACATTACAGAGCAGTTAGTATTCATTGAAAACTATTCCATTAGCATTAGTAAGGATTAGGAAAATTCTTCCAACTTTACTCACACAAGGTACAATTTGACTCACACTATCCAGGGAGGTGTCATTTTCATGTCCGTGCTTGTCAGGAAGCACAGGAAGGGGAAGGGGGGAACGACAGGCAATCTAAACTAAACTATCAAAAATGATGAGGCAAAGATAAAAAATAATCTTCCCTCAGACTCCATCATTTCTCCTCTCCTGCTACCTAAAATCTATTCAATGAGTTGTTCTCCACTAATCTCACTCTTCATTTGTGCTAAGCCCTGCAGAAGTTGTGATTTGTTTCTTGTCTCTTCCTCACCCCACTATTCTTTTTTCTCCACTTGCTGATACCTTATTCTACCTAGCTTCCCACTAAAAGAATGTTTTGGATTTATACTGTGAAAGAAGTCATTGGTCACACTTCCAACTCTGGAAAAATTCTTTTGAGACTTTGAAAACATATCCTGATTAAACCCAAGGCAAGCCTAGAGATGCTACAAGGCCTTCAGCCAGGATGGAAACCCTCACTATCCAGAATGGTATTACCTGTTCTGAATAGATTACAGCATCACAATATTTGGGTCAAGGGCCAAAAATCATAGCACAGAGGTGATACAACACCCACAAGCTCATATGCCATCTGAGACACACCCTGAAGAATGGAACACAAGAGCCTCCTCCCCTGAATAAAGGGAGGGAGAGAGCCTCTAAAAAGTTACTATCTTCTAGAGACCAGCCCCTCTTCATTTGTGTCGTATGGCAGGGAAAAAAGCGTTATATTCCCTTGTGTGGTTACTGCACCCTTTTTTACCTGTGCATCCTCTCAGAAGCAAGGTAGAACATGAGAGGGGTCAGTAGATCACTTGCTTGTCAAGACATTTCTAATGCACAAGCAGTTAAAAAAAGCCAGGTTGTGTTAAAATGCAACAGACAGGCTAGCAAACTACTTAGCTTAGATACATATTACTGCTGTAAGGGTAATAAGGACTCTCAGCTGTCAGGTACAGCAGAGACAAAGCTTATTTGCCTTACAGAGCATACTGTGTCTGCCTGGGAAACAACTCACCATTCTTTCCGTATCGTCTGACATCCATGAGCAGGTTTCCAGTTTCTAGTGCTCTGCTGATGGCTTCTTCCCACTGACTATAGTCCATGCGTGAAACCTTTGTGCCGTTGACAGCAACGATCTCATCATCTACCTGCAGCTGACACAGCGCTGCAGGGCTACCTGCAGAAAACAGGAGAAAAATTAAATGATGTCTCCATTCACAACTTTTTTTTTTTTTTAACCACACTTGTGACTGGGGAAAGGAAACCTAAAAACAAGATTGAAAGAAATGCTTGCTGGTGGATATTCATAAAGTCTTTGAAAAATCTGCTACGCTAATATAAGGTCAGCAAACTCAGTAGCAAAGTAGAGTTTCAATTTCAACATCAGTCTTTTGGACCTGTAAGTGTTCACATTCTGGCTAGCTCATCTAGTGAGCCACATCTGGGCTCACTTTTGCCTTTATAATCTGGGATAGTGAGACAGGCAGCACCACAGTGTCTGTAGCCAATGATCAGCTGAAATTCAGCCAATGTTTGGCTAATCCTCTTATTTGCCAAGAAAAAACAGCTTTCACTATGTTAATTCCAGCAGAAGCTGGCTTCTTCATATTCTTATTTACATTTCGTGGGCTCTACTGACAAGAACATACCGATTTACTCCTTTGCTAAAATAGTTTGTTCGCTTCAAATTGACTGGTAATTGGACTGAAGATATTGCTGGGTGCTGTCCCACTAGACTTCTGTGGATTCTACTTACTTTTTCTATTAAAAGCAAATTTTATCGCAGCTTGGACTTTGAATTCTACTGATATTTCGTAAGACAGGCTGCACTTTATACTCTTTTTCACCTACTACACATTGGCAGGTGATCTCACTAGCCTAAGGACAGAGAAACAGGACCAGTTAATAAACATCTTTCTGTTTAATTCAGAAAATGGATGAGCTGAGAAACTCAGACTTCCCTAAGTAAGATTTTATGAATTACACCTGAATGGTTCTTCCATTAACAATTATTCCCTTAGCAGTATAGAAAATGGAAAAGTTAAGTGAAAATATAGTTAAAGGTTGCACAACAAATCCTCGTGTTAATAAAATAAAAAAAAATTTAATTACATAATGAAACCATTTTCCAAAGTAAGTAGTGAAATCCACACATCTTATTTTAAATATACCAAGGACAATGCTATATTACATTATCAGAAACAAAGGCGGACAAGCGTGACAGAAGAATTTAGACACCTTAAGCTTCATCCTGACCACCTTCTGACTCATTACTGAAACGCTGCTATCAGTCTGGATCTTCCACTAAGGATTCAGAGAGCTTTTATTATTCCTGGCATCCAAGGAAGTTAAGAAATGAAGAAATGCTTTTCTTCTGAACACTGCACCAACAGTGATCCATCACACTTCACTAAAAAAACACCACTACCTATTGTTAGAAGAGCATAATTCCATATTCTAATTTTCTGCATTCTTCTTAAAGTATGGACTAAGAACTCCATTAGCAGTTATCAGTAGAATTTTCACATCAATTACTTTTAAGCAATATTAGAGAAGGTAAGGTAGGGGGTTTATTTGGAGAAAGAAAATATGGGTAATATAGTTAAATTGGAAAAAATGTGCATCTCTTTAGAGTCAGGAGGATATTAATGGATTTTTAAATATATTATTGGAAGGTACTATTAAAGATGCTATTGAAGATATTACCACTGAAGCTGTTATTTTCAACAACAACATTTGGAATTGTGTCCAATTTTTAAAAAATCTGAGATACTTAGTACCACATAGTGTGACCACATGTAGACTGAACTTTATGCTCATGGTACAGGGAATGCTTCAGGATCAAGATAACATAACTGACAGTTTCCCCCTTTTGTGTTGTGACAGAATAAGCTCTAGAAACCAAAAATGATGATGTTAATTTTAGTTAAATAATCTGACAGGGATCAGACCCAGCTCAGAGGCGAGAACAGCATACCTCAGCTCAGTTACAGGAAAGGAAGGGAATTTAAGGTTGCATGGTTTCTCCTACACTATCACCAGAAAAGAAAGCCATAACCAGACCATACCCCAGCCGTACAGATCGGAATGAATAGCAGCAGTCTCTAAATTGCACGTGTAGACATAACGTGACCAGAACAATTTACACCACTCAATTTTTGGCATGTAACTTTGCCAGCTGCTCTTCCTCCCCAGTCTGTGGATAAAAGGGCTTCTCAAAAGTGTGAACCAGGGTGCCTACACTGGGCTCCTGCTCCAATTCACCTCCAGAGAAGCCTACAGACACTAGCTGGCAATTTAGGTGCTGAATGCTGTATGGTGCCTGTTGTCTTTATCCAAGTCCTCCAAGACTACAGGAGTTACTGATAATTTCTTTATACCACTGTGGAGGACTTCGTTTACATTACATAAAATAGTTACTGTTTTTCATAAGTTTCCCTGAAGGCAAAAGATTTTTCCTTCTTACTACTTCCCAGTGAAAACAAAACCAACCAAACACTCATTTTCCATACGTATTCAGTTATCTCTAACCTATCCCCGTCTGTTGTTATTCCAACAGATAAATACTAGCTCAGAGTCATAGAAAAAATAGAAAAAATTAAAGCTTCAAGGTAGGGTCAAATTTACTTTGTCCTACGTGCCTGCAAGTGTTTGATCACAGATGTGTGCATTCCTACATCAACACCATCTCAAAAAATGATTGCAAATAGGGTGGGTGAAAGGGAAAGAACTGAAAAAATAAAGATTAAATGGCACCATGGAAGTTGGCAGAACAATGTCAAGATTAATGACTTTAAGGCTTTCTCTTTACCTTGTTACTAAAGGTTGAAAATTCCTGTAAAAAATAAGCACTATCTTCTTTTAAATGTAGTAAATGGGTCTCACTGAAACATATTATAAACTTAACTCTTATTAAACTTTTGGAGAACACTTATAAGAAGTTAATTTTGCTTGCCAAGTATTTTTCTTAACAATTTATTTGAAGGCAAAGCATATGTAGAATACAGAGTCATTTATAAGTAGGAAAAAGATAAATGTAGGTTATCACCTGAAGAAAATCGTATAGTTAGTTAGGATGACAGGTATTCAAGGCAATCACAGAAAGTCTTTCTGGTAGCTATGTCTGGGCTCACAAAAGAGAAAAAGGTGACTGGGAACAGTTGGTATGGATTTACCTAAATCACTCTTGATTATTCTGTTTGTCTGCAATGATGAAATGATCTGTGGATAGAGAGAGTGGGGGATACCATCCACCTTGTCTTTAATAAGGCGTTTGACATGATCTTCCACAGTATCGTGGTATCAAAGTTGGGATGGTATTGTCTACAGGGCAGGATGACCAGATGGGTGAAAAACTGGCTGGGCTGTCAGGCTCTCTGGATAGCAGAAAGCCAACCGTATCCTGGGCTGTATCAGGAGAAGTGTGGCCAGCAGGTCGAGGGAGGGGATTCTGCCCCTCTACTCTGCTCTGGTGAGACCCCACCTGGAGTGCTGCATCCAGCTGTGGGGCCCTCAACATCAGAAGGATATAGACTGGTTGGAGCAAGTCCAGACCCACAGAGATGACCAGAGGGCTGGAATATCTCTCCTCTGAAGAAAGGCTGAGAGAGTTGGGCTTGTTCAGCCTGGAGAAGAGAAGGATCCAGGGAGACCTTATTGCCGCCTT
>NW_010230511.1:35706-48895 GCF_000690775.1 Eurypyga helias
TTATGAGCTTTCCTGTCCTTTTCCCTCCGATTCTCCCCCTGCACTGGAGGAGGGGAGGGGGAATCTGTGAGAGTGGCTTTGTGGTATTTTGCTAGCCGGAGTTAAACCATGACACCTACAGAGATGGAGCCCACATGGACCTTTGTGAATGACCAGCAGAAACATTCACTACCCTCCAGTTGATCATTTACAGCTAACAGCACAAAAAGACAGTCTTCTGCCTCCAAGTCACAAAATTAAGCCAGAAGACTAGCAGCCAGGAAAGCAAATGGAAAGTTATTCTTCATGCAAACAAATATTAACAGTTACAATCTAATTATGAGAAATACCCAGCTACAGTGAAGAGGTCTAAAACTTGAATTTAAAACGACAAAAAAACCCAACCCAAACTAAAAAAAAGACAACCAACAAAAGGCTGCTCAATAGTATTTTTTCCTCTCTGGAAAGCATAATGAAGGGCTAACTAAACGAGAAGTTTCCAGTTATTTCTACTTTCTCAGGATGATCTTGTGTTAGCTAGAAAAAAAGGGCAAAATTAAATATTCCTCAATTATTACTGAGAGTGGGAAAGATCAGTGTTCAGAAAACAAGCATTACGTGATTTGCTTGGGGTTTTTGTTGTGTTTTGGTGTGAGGTTTTTTTAATTAAAGAAAACTGAGCTTGTTCTCTGCAGAGGACTACTAAAGCTTAGAAATAAACTCTACGAATGTTTCACTTCAAGGCAACAGTGTTTGGTATTCCTCAGTACTAACACATCTGGAAAAAACTGCACTAGAAATTAATTTACAAAGTGCAACTGCAGAAGCAAATTAACTGTCTCCAAAATTCAACATAGCTAAGGAAGGTAAAATTGAAATAAAAATATTGTCTCCTAAGTTTCCTCTCCATATGTTTACAAACCATATGAAGTGAAATCTTTTAAACTTAGCTGAAAGGAAAAACATGGATATTAAAAATCTCTATGTTACCCTTACTACTGTTCTGGAAGGGGCCTGGTGAATGTTTGAGTAATCACGTTTATCCCTTTTCAGTGGTTACAGGAAGGTCCTTGACTGGGAAAATGCTTTTTAGCAGTTCTGAATTCAACCCATTTGAAGAGACGAGGATTCAGAGAAACACATTAGCAAGCTAAATATTGATTTTTCAATTCTCTACCTGATTTTTTAAAACTTTTGCAACATTCTTAACAGCAAATGCCTTAATTTAGAAGTCCCTGCAAACCAAATATAAGAACAAAAATGTGTACAGTTAATATACATTTACCTTCTTCAACTGTCTGTACAAAGGCCCCTGAAGAACTCCAATTTGTTGTAAACCCAAAGCTGCGACTGTGTCCAGGTCTCTGGTTTATACTGATTCTCATTTCACTGTACTGTTCCTGAAAAATAAAACATGACACTACAGTATCTGGTATCACAGGAATCTAAATGAGGGAAAGTTTATCCTCTAAATAAGTGAGACCGCTCACAATGGGTACTTTAATCATCTATTATTAGCATCACAGACAAAGCAAACAGCATTGAAGTCAGTTAAGTAACTCATTTGTTTTTCATTCAAGCAGCTATGCTTTCAGTTTACATTTATATTTTCTGCATATATATATTTAGCTGTGCATTTCACTTATTTTAAATGTTTCCTAACATGATGCTAACAAAACTTAAGACACTTGAGGAAACGAAACCTCTAAATGTCTTCATGGATAGTCTTGTAAACTTCTGAAACACCTTATCCTAAGAGAGCATCAGTCAAAGAGAGATGTGAAAAACCTAGGTAACAGTAATTCATCATATTTATTTTCTTGCATATCCTGCATTAGACATCAACAGTTTCCTTTAAGTTCAATACTGCAACTGATTTACTTGGGAGAACAATCCTCTCTTTAATTTTGTGTGAAATACTACTAGCTTGCTATGGATTTTTTTAAGGGAGGCCTTAGTTAATAAAACTAATCCCAGAGTTAGCTATAATCCAAATCTTCCATTCTAGCGGACTTTCAAGATGCTTTCAAAATCTGAATGAAAACCCAACATTACCATTTTAAACTACAGAAATATTAGTTTGGGAAAACATTTTTGAACATGTGCTTTCAATCCTACAATATATTATGAACATGTGTTGCATACATTAACATTTTAATGTGAAGTCATTAAAAAAAACAATTAGAATACCCAAATGCATGCTTTTTGCTTCATTATTATGGAACTGACACTGAGGGCCACAAAGATGCACAGAGGGCTGGAGCATCTCTCCTGTGGGGACAGGCTGAGAAAGTAGGCCTTGTTCAGCCTGGAGAAGGCTCCAAGACCACGTGTTATCGCACCTTCCAATACCCAAAGGGGCCTACAAGAAAGCTGGAGGGGGACTTCTTACAAGGGCCTGTAGTGACAGGACCAGGGGTGATGGGTTTAATTGCAAGCAGGGAGACTTAGATTGGATATCAGGAAGAAGTTCTTCCCAGAGAGGGTGGTGAGGCACTGGAACAGGTTGCCCAGAGAAGCTGTGGATGCCCCATCCCTGGATGTCTTCAAGGCCAGGCTGGATGAGGCTCTGAGCAACCTGGTCTAGTGGAAGGCGTCCCTGCCCATGGCAGGGGGGTTGGAACAAGATGGTCTTTAAGGTCCCTTCCAACCCAATCCATTCTATGATTCCAAAAGAAAGAAAAAAGTAAACTTCTGTGAAACTGTTAAAATAGGTGTATTCCAGCAACGTGTGCATGGAGAAGACCCCTGCATGTGTAATAAAATTGGTGTACTAAATACACCTACATTTCAGTTGCCTAGCAAACCAGCTTTCCTGAAGGTGGGATTCATTCTCCCTAACTTAAAAATCTTTAGAAGTCTGGGTACCTATGCCAGTTCCCCAAAGTTCCTACATTGGTAGGATGGAACAGGCAACTCCAGGGAGTACAACACAAGCAGATGTAGTCAGTCAGCATCTCTGGGCAGGACACCGACCGAGGAGGCTTCAGCAGTACCTTAGCGCTGGGTGCAGATGACAACAACACTGCAAGGCAACAGCCTGAGGTTTCACCTTGTGTCACATGAAATTTTCCTGGCAAAACACTCTCAGTTACAGTCCAGGGTAGAAATTCAGTCTTTTTTTCAAAACACAGCTCCTAGCTTGCAAATGCTGCCATACAGAAAAAGTTTTTTTTCTATTCAAACTATGTCCTTAGGTGAGTAACAGTACATTGAAAGTTAGTCTACTAACAGACAGGTTAGCACGTTGGGCTAGAGCACATACAAAGCTTTTGAATTTCAGTGTGTACATGAAAATTACTGCAGTTATTTCTATTTCCACAATCCCAACCCAGGGCTTCTTCAAACCTACCTCTTGTCAGAGAAGTAATGCAACTTTGTACACTTAACTTTATCATTTGCATGGGTTGTCTACACTTAGCACTCCACAAAGCTGGTGTTATTGCCCTTATGATTAGTGAACTATATCAATCTCACAGCTCTGATAATGATTTAAAAACATGCCAAATGGAACTTGCATTCCCTAAGTTATAGCTTGCTTGAAGCGTAACATAAGCTTTTTTCTTAGATGTTTTTTAAATTTTCAATGAAACCTCCACATTATTCATTTGCAGGCAGGACAGTTTATAATCTTGTGGTTCATGACAGAAGTAGTTAAAAAAAAACCCTAGTATATTTTGTTCACATTTGGCTCACTTAAAGTGATACAAAGAACCCATATCTAATCCATGTTTTCACTGTTTATGATTACAACAGCAACTCCCTTTGCCTGTTTTTGCTGCAAAACAGGAAAAAAAAAATCTCTTCTTATATAACAATCACAGTTTCAAGAAAATTATAATCATTTCAATGCAATGGCCAAGGAGTACCAGGAGTATTAAACTGAACTGTGTTCCTTTTCCACAAGTGATTAGGAAGCAGAATGGTTCAGAGAGACTGAATTTATAAAAACCTGGTGTGGGGAGTGATTTCATAAATCAGCATCCAAGGTCTTATGATCCTCACCCAAGCAATTGGCACAATTAGCTTTTACAGCAGCATGAGGAATGCAAAGAATTCATCTCTAATCTGTCAATGGTTATGAATCACATCATTAGATGTTACAGAAAGGTATCGATAATTAAAACCATTGCTGATCATTTTTCACATGTGAAACATGCAATCCATTGGAGGAAATAGCATTTGAAAACACATATTCCACAATAACACTGAAAGGCCCAACTCCTGGATAAGCACATACACAGAGAGATGGTGACTTGCTTTAAAATTAATTAATGAGCACATAAATCAGATTAATTTCAAGTAAATATCTATTAAAAAAAAAGTGGGGGGTGTCAAGCCACAACAGATGGGAAAAAAAGGATAGTATTATATTAATGTTTAAGGCTGGTGTTTCAAAAGCTGATCTTTGTTTTCCACCACCAGTTTAAAAGTGCAAATGAATGCTACAGCAGCTCAGATCATTCATCTAACTGACACACCTGATTGTGCGCACAGTGTCCTAATTCGGAGGATAACAAGAACTTTGCAGACATCAGACAATACTTAGAATAACTATTAGAATGAGAAATAAAATTAAGCACAGTGCACAAAGGGTAGGGAAAAAAAGCAGCAACAGCGTCAATCATTTTCCTTACTTTCCCTTAAATCAAAGGGAATAGTAGTTCTCTGAGCTGTTTTCTTACTACCAAAAAATACTTAAATTAGATGTAATGTTATTTTTTTTTTTTTCTTTTACTCTGCTGTAGCATTCAGTTACACTATGTAATCACATTATTTCCACACTTACCAGGGTTTTTGTATCCTCAGGCTCTGGCAGACTAACATTTTCTGCAGAAGATGCAAGTGAAAGAGAATCAGAAGGAGAGCAATACTCTGGTTTAAGAATACTGCTTCCAACATCTTGGTCTTGGGATTTTACAGGGAATGCCAGACTAGGAGGAGGTGTTGACTGAACACCTTCTTTTTCCTCCTCCTCTTCCTCACCTCTGCTTCTGAATGCACTAGCGGAAAGAGGGTGTGCAGAGTCTGGTTGTGAAAACGAACTGCTAGTGAACAAAGTTTGAGTTCTTTTAGCTTTTTCCACTTCTCCATTGTATTTCTGGGTATCATCCATCTAGGAAAAAAAATAAGAGTTTGGTAAATATGTGCTTTTTAAAAAAAAGTTCCTACGCTTTCAACAGCCTAAATATTTAATAAAAAAACCTCTCCCTTTCACGCAAATTATATTTACCGTACCCATTACTAATTACCCACTTTAAAGAAGAGAAACATATTTGTTTTTCTTGAAGTGCTAGTAGAATAAATAGTCCAGACTTTTAAAGATAAACTTGTTAAAATCATCTGCTTAGAATGATTTGCATTCTTACCATTTCTTAAATTGAGAAAAATTGGGATTTTGGAAAAAGCTATGAAAATTGACATAGCAAGCAGGAAGTAGGGGGAGGGGAAAATCGATTTCTGTGTTTCATTGCCTTACTAAGCAGGCAAATTTTAGGCTAGCACAAAATTTCAATTTTAAAAAATTCAGCAGAGCAAAGGAAACCTGTATCACCTGAAAAAATTGTCTAACACTTACTTACGTTAACTTAGCTTCTAACAAAGGCAGGCTTTTTTTATAAGGAACACTAAGGAGACTTAGTACAGGCAATAAAAAGATTATTCTACCAAATATATTTATCAGTCTTGTTTCTAGGACAGCCTTTAAGTACAGAAACACAAGTAAACATCTAAAGCCACAACAGAATTGCCTGGTCTATTAACACAGCCCTCAAACAACAGCAGACAATTTTTAAAAACATAACAATGTTAAAAATCCACTGTTCCCCCAGCTACCTAAGATCCCAACATTTACAAAGTCAGTGCATGAAGAGGAATTTTACCGTGAACGACCGTGGAAGTGACGAGATTCCTCTTGAGTGGACACCAAAAGGCCTTGGTGTAACCACAGATGTTAGCCTGGAGGTATCAGTTTTCTGGTAACTTCTCGGGAGAGAAGCTGAAACCTGAGCTGACCCAGTTTGAGCATTCACCGAGTAGCGGGTAGACAAAAGAGACGAGCTCTGCTCCTCTGCCAGGCTCTTTGACGGAGCGGGAGCTTCACGAGCGGCCATGCCCTCCGTCAGGTTCTCCTTGCGCGGTTGTGTGGCGTACGCACTCTTGCTGTCCTTAGTGCTGTAGGTAGGACCTTCTTCCAAAAGGTAACCTTTTGCTGCTGACCGTGTGGAAGGTGCTTTTTCTTCACTAAACACATCGTCATTCAGTGAATATGTCCATCTGTGTTCATATTTTCTCTGCCTGTAGGAGTCTTGATCCTTGTCCTCCCTACAGTGACAGAGTGCATTGAAATACTGAACAAAGTGACCTGACAAACAGGCACTAAGTCGTTCGACTACTGAATATTCAAGGTAGAGCATGAACAGTGAAACACATCTCCAGGAAATGAAAATGAAAGGCATCATTTAAAAATATTAGTATTTTAATATATTTTTAAACCTACCTTCTTCACCCTCCTCCCTATTTCAACGCTCCCCTAACTCAGGAATACTACTGTCACATTATCAGGTTGCCACCATCAGAGAAATCTCTTTGACAAGAAAATGATATAGTTATTCATGTTACATATCCTCAGAAATTCAATTTTTTTTGAGGAAAGAATGGGAAGAAGGTAGTTCCCTAACGCTGCCTGAACTGTATAGCTCTGCTGATACCTGCTCTATGAAAATTTTGTAGTGAACTTCAGGTAACAAAATGAGATGGTAGCCTGAAGTTGAGATTTTTTTTTTTTTCTGCTATTCATTCTTTTGTCAGAAAGATTATCTCTGTGATGGTTGTTCCTTTACCACATAATTTTTAAGATTCTGATGATATTGGACATTTCATACAATTAGCACCTGTAATTTTATTCAAGAGACTAATTTTTTGTCCTCACAAATAAGTAAAAAAATCCAGAAACTCAAAATGTTCTGTTTTAAGACTTTACATTTCTTTTATCAATATGTGCATGTACATATTCCTTTCATCTCAGCCATGCATGCATTAAAAAACAACAACAACCACAACGACCCAACAGACTGTCAGTAGTAGAAATAGTAGTAGTACTTTGCTACTCAGTTTACACTTTTTTTTACTGTTCGGAAAGAATTTTATTCTGTAAATACTCAGAGGAACAATTGGGGATAGAGGGGAAATCAAGTAAAAGTTTACAGGTCTCTGATAGACATTAAAATTCTGGCTGTATTTATCCACAGTGGTTAAGAGAATAGCAAATGCAGTGGTGGAGGAAAGAGAAAGAGTTAGGCTGACCCAAGAATAAAAAAGGCAGTTGTCCAGTTCAACACTGTTGTTTTAATCTCTTTCAAGTGGATGGAAATACAGACTTCTCAATACATTTATTTATGAATAGCAGAGTAAAACATCATTTATAGAGCAAAACTGCTTAACATTCTGTTAAAACAATACATTAGCGGACCATATTCTGTCCTTCAATTGCCTAGATTTCTACACTATAATTTGCAACTAAAATTGTTGAGATCTCTGCAGAATCAATTGCAACTTGCCAGTAAAAGCTGCTCAAGAATTCAATGGAATAAAAAGGCTCAGATTTAAGTTATTCAACATAATACTCCCATCAGGGTCATTACCTCTCCTGCTGCATTTCTTTTAGTGACTTGGTACTCCTTTCTGACACCTCAGAGGCTCTCCTTTCTATTTCTTCTCTCTCTTCCTTTTTCTTTTGCAGTTCAGAAGTGAAGCTCTTTCTACGATTCTTCCATTTTGCTAGATCCTATAACATGAACGTATATAGCTAGATTTTCTCAAGACCTTCTAAATCTACAAAGGCATCCCATCACATGCTACCTACTGCCTTGATTTTATTTGCATGCCTGCATCGTGGTCACATTTTCATACACCTTGCCCCTAAACGATAAAGGGGTTCTTGTATTTCAGTTAGGGTTACAGGCTCATGTTAAAGTTAACAGCTGTAATTACTGGACTACAAGTGGAAAAGTACATGTTTTGTTCTCCCTCCTCTGCCCCTTAACTTTTTCAATTTTATTCTAGAACACTTCACCCAACGAAGCATAGTTGAAAAGTCCTGCAAATACCATTTGTATTTCTTTGTTGTAGGCTTTGGAGTTTGTGATTATTTTTTTTTTTCCAAACCATTACTATAGTAGACTGATACATTAGTCTGAGAATAAACACGCCTTAAATTCTAAATTGAAAACATATACTTCTATATTTTCTTCATTTCTGAAAAACCACGACATGAACTGGCAATCTTCTCCATGAAATACCATAGCTGAGTTAAGGGAAGTACTGAATATTAGAACTGAGATGGTTGAGATGCATTAAACAAAGAGCTATGAACTTCTTGCTTGGTGCTCTGTTCTTAATTTCAGCTTCTTGTCGGTAATCATGGCCAAGCAGAGATTTTAATAAAAAAGAAAAGGTCTTCAGATACCCTTATGATGCTGTGCAAAGCTACCACATCAGTTTACCAGCTGGATCTAAGACATAGTTCTTAGAGGTTAGGAGCCTCAAGAATTTGCACAAGGAAGTTATTATTTCCCCTCCTTCTCCCAGAAGATCAAATACTCAGACATTCTAATAGTTTAAAAAAAAATAAGTATTCACAAATTTCAGATAACACATGAAACTGTGCCTTAAGTTTTCTTTATGTCCACAGAAATCAAGCCTGAAGGCTTTATTACCATATATACAAGTCTTACCCTGAAACATTAATCGAATGCTTACGGTGATATGTAAAATATTTTCAGTTCTGTATCAAACAGACATCCCCAAAACCACCAGTAGTTCCATGAGATGGATTGTTTCAGAAGACAGCCCCATAAATTGGTGCACACCTGCCAAGGCCTGTTTTCTAGGGACACTGAAAGTAGGCAGCCCTCAGGCCTCCAAGCAGGACACGTGAGGAGGGTGAAAAGGAGCACTTACTTCTTGCCACTTCAGATCTTGTTCCTGTAACTGTTCTTTTATCCTTTGAAGCTCTTCATAACGGATTTTGCGCAATGACTGCAGCTCCTCTGCACTGACATCATTTAAAGATTTACTCCTAGAAAGAAAGATTACTTGGTTTTATCACATCTTGGCACATTTATGCATGTTTATTGTCACACTTATGCAAGTGAAACCTTTGAGAGAGAGATTTATATTAGTACAACTGAGCATTCTTAAGTGTTATTTTGAATACAGCAGGAAACACATGGGCAGCTGAATAAGCAAGGCTGGGACGTGCTCTAGTGCCAGCACTCAAGTCACTAGTTGCATACTTGAGAAAAAAAATAATCAGGTTAAGGGAATAATCAGCTCTGTAGCAGCTCCACGCTGATCATTCACATTGAGCTCCTCATACCTGACTGCTACTTCTGGTTAAACTCGTTACTCTCTTTATTGACCTTGTTCCTTTCTTTGACCTAAAAGGCATTGTCCCTTCTCGAATCCAAATTCCCATCCTTTCACCTCTCTCCAGTAACAGCCCCAGAATAACCTCCTGTTCTTTCTTTCCTTAAGCTAACTGTAAAACAAACTGTTACTGATGCTGTGGCCCTTCACTACCAAATGCTCATGAATGTCATGGGTCCCAGTAGCCTACGTTACTCCTCCCCAAGTCTTCCCTGATGCTTTTTATCCAAGTCAGGATGGCTAACACATCCATCTTGTCACTAATTTCTTCACCACAGCTACAGATTTCCCGCCATGAACTCCTACTCACTAGTTCCCTTCAATCTAAATACCTCAAAGCTCACGTTTCATGCTTTTTTCCCCTCTCTCCAATGCTATTTTCTCCTTTATTTTTTCACACTGCAGTGATAAACAGGACTTTCAGCTTAGATATAGGACAAGAATCCAGCTCGGACCTGACCACAAGACACCGAGACACCAAGCAAATGCAGGTGTTTCGTCATAAGGTTCAATGCTGTCATATAAAAGTCAAGCTAAGCTTCTGGGGTTTATTTTCTTTTTTTTTTCAAAAATACTTCTGTTTCCACTTATCCTAACAAAATTTGAATGATGGAGGGGTGTAACCAAGTTCTAACAGGTCTTGGAAATGTGGCACTTCTCCGATACGACAAGAAATCAGGTTAAAAACAAAACTGATTCAGCACAGGGCCTTGCTCTAATCTGTTGCATACCAAGAGAGATCTGAACTAACAAACCAGACTCTCTCACTTCCTCCCAAGAGGCCCAAATCACTTTCATTGGTAACGTAAGACTTTGGACTTCGGCCTCAAGAAATAAAGGCTAGGGCATTGACTCGTTATGCCTGTTTGCTTGCCTATTTTCTGAAAGGAAAGAATGCCAAATTTAGCAAAAAATCTCATGGTCACTACTGCAAAAGCTATTTCCTTGTACAGTTGTTCAGATTTCTTTTTTTTTATGGGTAAGTTATATCACATGTAGAATCAGTTTTGGGTAACCGAACTGTACATAAGGATCAAAATTGTTCCAGATGAGGTCAAGAAAACTTAACATCACTAAGGTTTCCTATTCTTTCTCTTGAGTTTCTATATCAGCCTGCAACAAACCAGGAAAATCTAGACCTAAATAAAATATGCCCTAAGTATGGGTATATTCATATATTCATACCCAGGAACAGGATGCTAGTTTCAATTCTAGTCTTAACTTCAAAATCTAACTAGTGACCTGAGCCTTCTGAGTCTCCCTCCCCTAACAACTAACTTCTTCTGAAATATTTCTTGCTTCTTCTGAAAGTGTTTAGTTATTTAGCAGGTTCTGCCTCAGGGTAATAAATAAATAAGTAAATAAATAAATGTAAATTTAAAAAAAAAAATAGAACACCATGCATAACCAAATACTTAAAAGACCATCACACAGCAAGTGGAAAAATACTTCTCCGAGTCATCATAAATGATGCCTAAGATCACTCGGCACTAACCAATAAATTTACCACTGAGACTTCAATAAGCTGGAGTATATAAAATAGCTACAGAACATTCATCAATCCCATGATAAACACCATGTTGTTAATTATCCTCAGATTCTAGCTGTACAGCCTTTGAAATAAAATATTTATTAACCCTCCTTTATATTTCTGAATGGTTTAAAGTCTAATTTAAATACAGAACACCACGCACTTCAAAAAAATAGTAGAGCTGATTTTCAAAGTGGCTGATAACCATAACTCAGTACCCTAGACACCAGAGAGAACTTCTGCCGGACGCACAGCTTTTAGTCTCTTACATTCGTTACGTAAATTGCTCAAGCACAGAACAACAAAGCAGGCATGCACAAGCTGTTTTCAGCATGAGTTTTGCGCTACCGTGCATGCACGAAAACGTAATGAGGCAAAAACAGCGTTATGATCTTTCAAGCTTTTATCGAACTTACCCTTGCTCATCAGAAAGCTTTTGAAACAGTCTGAGAAATCAGAAACCAAAAAAGAAAAGATTCAGTGTCTTGATACTCATAACAACATTAACACCACGAGTACACCAGCACTCTCACTCAGTGAAGGGGAAACTGAAAGCCTGAGGACCAGCCAGCATGGAATAACACACCGGAGATGTGACGCTAGTCAAAAAACACATCAGGACTTGCACGATGCGTAAGTCGGGCAGAAAACTGACAGAACAAGGCTGCCTGTAAGTTTCCAGCCTTTCCGATTTAGCAATACTGCACAAATAGAGCCCTGTATGAATTCTGCATCACTAATTCCAGCGCTGCTGAACAGTGTGTTGGTCAAAAGATACTCATTTCAAGAAATGAAAACTAATGCCAACTTGAGTCCCAACAAGAACCTTACGGAGGCTGCTTTCTTGTTACTTCAACCATCTCTGATACTAAATGAAAGTAATACTTGGAATGAAAAAGAATAAAAGGCCATATATAGAAGTTTAGCACAGTAAGTGGAGAACCAAATTCATCCAGTACGATTCAAGAGGATTTTTAGTATTCTTGAATATGAGTGTTTTAGTCTATTGGATGAATTCTTAAAAAGCGAAATATTTTCAAGCACTTCAGAAATATTCCTCTGTGAAGCTTGCACTCTGTTAACAGTATTAAGCTTAAAAATTAAATGCAGCAACATCAAAGTATCGACTGGAACATGGAAGTGTCTTAGTCACATAGTAATGATGCACAGCTGGGAGAACTGCAACTTGCAATGCCGTATTTTCAGAGCTAAGGAAACACTCAAAACCCCACTCTCCCTCAGTAAATACAAAATCCAAAGGAGAGCTAGGAAGTAGTTAAAAATAGGATCCAGGGAAAACAAATTTTCGGTACACCAGGAAAGGACTAAGGGAAAGTATTAAGCAGGACTGTATGAAAGCAGAAGGAAAATACTAGCAGAGTAAAATGTGTCACAGTGGCATTTAATATTACATGGACACACAGCTTGCGTGCACCGTGACTTAGGGCGGAGAAAACACCACTAATAGTTTTTTTCACCTCATCTAATCATCTCAAAACTGTGGCAGGACAGTTTACAAGCATTTTCAAACTTGTGTGCAAGCAAGAGTATCAGAATGCCCACTTCCAGAATCTGTCATTAAAGCACTCATCTGTTTCAGAAATGTTTTTACAATTATTTTGGGGGGGGAAAAGAAAATATTTCTAGCCCCCTCAATCTTCTGAATAATCACTTTTCCTGTTCAACCATGGAAAGAAACTTATGCAGAACCTTGAGCCTGAAAGAATGATATATTTTTTCTGGGAGAGCAGCCTAAACCTAGAAAAAAATGCAATTTTTTGTTGAAAATATGGTATTGCAGTCATGAGCTTCTATTTAAAGCAAATAAAAAGCTTGTCCAGGACACCACGAACAAATAGCAGATTGGCAATCTACAAATAGTTCAGCACAAAACGATGCTTTTCTGAATGGAAAAGGGTTCAGCTGCACTCAAGCGTAATCCGTGCAGGACACAACCTGACCTCTCCACCATCTGCCGCTTCTTGTGTCTAACTTTGCTGGCCTCCCTGATCGCTTCCCACTTCTTCCAGTCTTCCTCACTGCACGGACCCGGGATGAAATTTACTGGCTGGACGTTGCTTCCCACCTTCCAAGATTCAATCTTGCGTGTCAGCATATCGTCCTTCTTGTGGCGGGAGGATGGCGACAGGACCCTGCCATTGCTCTTTCTTTCCTCTGGTGTCGTGGTTTTTTCAAGTAAACATAGAAATTTGGACCGGATGTCCTCCGGTAGACTCCATGGATCAGGAA
>NW_010230511.1:48919-121017 GCF_000690775.1 Eurypyga helias
ACCCGATAAAGGCACCTCTTTTTTCTGAGAGAGGATTTTACGGAAAATCATGTCATCCTTTTCCAAATCTGGAATCACAGGTTGGCCCTCTCTGGGTTGAAGAATTATCTCACCCTCAAGGGGAGGGTCCTGCTCAGAGAATTTTTTTAAATACCGAGGGTCTTGGAGAACAACTTGATTCACATGGAAAGCCCCAGTTTTCCGAACGAACAAGTCATCATTTTCTAAATCTGGATACAGATATCCATTTTCTGTGTCTCCTTGCTTGCATCCTGGTACAAAGGAAATATTCTTTCTACATTTTATGAGCCTAGGGCCAGAAGTAGGATCAATTTTGGTCTTCGTTTCAGAAGACAAGTAGTCAGAGTATTTTTGCAGGGCCTGAAGTAACGAAAACTGACTGAAGCATATAAAACAAAAGGAGGGAAGTAAAAATATCATTAACTAGCAAGAGACAAGCAGATCACAACGTATTGCGATATACATTTGGTTTAGACTTGTTGTATCCCGAGCAGTACAACTACACCACCTGGCATTCACGGTTACCAACCGCAGCACAGCACACAACAACCCACGCAGAGGTATCACGGCATACTAACCTGTTCAGAAACAGCACGCTTACATGCTCACACACAAAGCCAGTAGCCCTATGCAGCATGTTATGCTTTTGAATTTGTGTGTTTCAGAAGACCAGCAAATCACAGCTACGTTTAAAAGAAAAACCAATAAAAACCAACCCAAAACCAAAACAGTAATAACCAAAAGAGCACGACATCACAGGACGAGGTTTAATTTCATTTAGCTGTTGCATATCCAGCCATTTTGTTTTGATGCAGCAAGAGTACAGCTCATGCAGCGATATCAACCTGGGCTGATCAGAAGCCTCCAAGATTTTTCCTTCTGCAATCTGTGACAATGAGCTTCCCACATATTCAGCAGTTGGCTTATAGCTCTGATCCCTTCTGCAACTGCTATTCCAGTCAAAACTTGGTCTTGGTTGATTAGCAACATTTGCAGAGCTTTGTTTGTAAGGAAATCCTTCATCCTCGGAATCTGATTTCTTTTTACTGTGCAGCAGCACAAAGAATGAGCAGAGGGAAAGAAAAAAAACACAAACCACCAAGTGTACTCATTGAGTAAAATGCATAGGGGCAACAGTGTTATGAAAATATTTCAATTATTTTCTAGTTAAAAAAAAAAAAGAAGAAAAACACACATCCTGTCACTACACTAGCAATAAAAATGAGAAATAAAAATAAAGTCAAAAAGCTACACTTTCTTGACAGGTTTTGCACACACAAGAGAAACAGGGACATGCATAAAAACGCACCTGAACCCTTGAATCTCTTTATACCAGGGTTTGAAAGAGGATTTTCTGATTTTTTTCCATAGTAATTCTTCTTCTGGAGTCCAAAACTTAGGAAGAAATTTGTCAAAAGCAACAACTGTATTTGCCGCTGAAGAACTTAGCTTGCGAAAATAGAGATCATCTCTTTCAATGTTTGGGATGCCTATTTCTTCTTCCTCATCCTCATCAAAATACCCAGATAACTCTGAAGGAATGTTAACTCCTGGTTTGTTTTCCTCTTTAGTATCCAACTGCCTCTGCCTCCTCTGGTTACTGTTCAAAATACCCAATCAGTTAAGATATTTTACGAGCAACTTGACATAAACAACGCAAAAAGACATGCTTTTTGGCCAGGAGTTCAACCTCATGAATGAAGCAAATTAGTTCTCAATTCCATCACTGCAGCACCAGAAATAATATCTATTTTTTAAATTAAAAAAAGTTAAGTGTTATATGAGCATCCCATTGCCTCTGACAAAAATATGAAGTTTGACAGAAAAAGGCGTAACAATGTATCTGCTGTGTTAAAATGCCAATTAGAAGACTAGCTTTATGGAGTTATTTATGGATTGCAATCTAGGTAACACAATAGTTACTGGATCTTGGATTAGTATCTCTGACCTCAGTGGTTCAAGCATTGGAGCTTGTGGACCAGCTGGATAACTTTCTCGTGAGCAAGATTTAGGAGGGTCATTGCGCAACGCGAAATGATGTCCAGGTGCAGCAGAGCTTACAGAGCTCTTTTTGACTAGAAATCTACGTTTTGCTAAGTCATCCATGACCACGTCAGGCAGCCTTCTTTCACCTTCTGAATCAGAGTCACTGTCATACTCATAGATCATCTGGAGGGAAGCTGGATTTGTGAGCCCACACTCTGCTCTGCTATTTTGGCAGGAAGCTACAGGATTCCTTTCACATCCACTGAGGTTGACCAAAACAGGAACAGAATGAAGACAGTGAAGTCACGAAGGCAATGACAAAACCCAAGAACTGCCCATTAATCTCACGTGTACGCACTGAGAAGCCAGACGACCGAAATTCATCACTGTATTTTGGACAGCTTTAATGAGAAAATAAAACTTTACGTCTAGCTATCTTCAACCAGCACTTAAGACCATTTAAATCCCCTCTATCTTGAGTCTGACCACTCTCACAGCATTAATCAAACACCAGAAAACTAGTTACATGGCAAAAAGTTAAAAAAAAAAAAAAAATTTAAAAAATCCAATCCGCTCTACCACGCCAACATCCGTAAAATATGGAAATGCAGATACTTTACTTTGTATCACCCCAACAGCATCTTTTCTTTAACTAATAAAGAATTCATTTCTTTTAAAAGCCCTAAACCAAAATCTGCTTAACTAAGACTGCACACCAGTACCTTGAAAACGTCCCATCTGACTCGGTGAAGACAGGACTTGCCCAGCTCCTCCTGTTGTCCTCATTCTTCTCTGTCCTCTTCTTCCTTAAAGGCGCCGGCACATATGCCGTCTGCTTGTTTTTGTTGGGTAAGAAGCGATTGAAGTCGGCGGTAGGTTTCGGTTCAATCACAGAAATCCTACGGTAAGACCTGTCATCCTTATGGGAGTCATGCATTTTGAAAGGCAGTTCTGAGTCTGTGTCACTGTCACCACCTTAGAAGAAAGGGGAGCAAAGGGAAGGCACAAACATTATTCTTGAGACACAAGCTTCTAGCTAAAACATACACCAAAATCTTCTACGTTCAATCTAACTCCATAATTGAGATGATTTGCCTGTAAAATTGCTGAACTACTGACAGGACACAAGTAGAGGTATTTTTAGAAGTTTGTTGTGAAGTTGTGTTTAGGTCCATTAAGCTGAGTTTGGTTTGCATGGCCCTGCTACACTTGTTCCATTCTTTCACGCTCACTGCTCCTGCAGGACACAAAGCGCTTATCTCCACTCTGAAGATGTGAAACAGCGCAGAAGATTTTAATTAAAAACATACTTGCCATCCAAATTGACTAACAAAGCCAAGTTACCAGCAAATAGTACAGCAACATGCTCATTTCACCAGATTAACACCCAGTGGAAGCCAAAGGTACATCACATCTTGGAGCATGGCTACAGGTTGCTTTGCTCAAACCAGAAATGCTCCATGTGGCCTTGGCTCAATGGTTTTGTTGTCACATGGTACAAAATCCAAAAGTTCACTATTTTTAAGTTAGGCTACAAGTTAGGATTGCATTTTAAAACTGGGAGAGAATCACAGGTTAGAATACAGCTGTAAGGATGCAATTTCACAGACTTGCTTCTTGTTACCTTTATTTCCATGAGAAACTATCAAAAGTAACAGCTACTTACCAGTTTTTAACTTAGGTGGAAAAAACATTACTGAACGCTGAATAATCACAAATGGAGTGAATACAGAGGTTTGACGTATCCACGCTAGAAACAAGACCAGAGACTTGCACAACTGTTGAATTTCAGGCAATGCCATCAGGAACTGAATTCTAATATTTTCCCTTCCAGGAAAACACCCGGCACATACACACACCCTAACAAGGCTGTGAGAGCAAGAGTCCCAGCAACCCTTCCTAGGAAAATTTACGTAGGCATTGCTTTGTTTCTACCAACTGTTAAAGGTCAATATTTGCTTAAGCAAAATGCAACTGCAGCAGTTGCAAAACCAGAGTTTCCTTTCAGGCCCTTTTAAGTACTGGGCACCTGAAGTACTACGTCCACACATTGTTGTCTCTCACACTCCTAAGACATATGTCAACAAAAGATTTAAAAGAGAAAAAAACATACCTTCACTGCCACCTTTCAAGGTTATATCTGATGAAAAGCTTGTGGAGGATCTTGAACCAAGAGAATCCAAGCTATCGAAGGAATCGTCTCTTTTGTGGCTAGCTGAAGATGAAAAGGGCTCTCCTCGGTCGACGTACCAAATATCACCGTACCCGCTATCCCTGCCACTTCTGTTCAGGTGGCTGGACTCTTCAAGTGCCTATGAGAGTAAGTTTTGAAGGGTTTTTTGCGATATTTTAATGTGCAAGTGCTACTCGTGAGTTTTTGCTCAAAAAAATTGTTCAAAGCATTTTGAATGCACAAATGGACTTCACCAAAGAGTACTGCAAACCCCTAAAAATGACATACACAAAAGCTTGGATAGGAGATTCAACACAAGGTTTTAAATTTCCCTTCTCTTAGCTAAAGGGAATCAAGACAAGGCTTTTCACCATCTACCACACTAATAACAGCAGGTGGATTCAAAATTTTGTGATTATATGGATAGCAGAAGAACCAGTGTAAGCTAAAAATAATTCATTTCACATGGACTTTGATAACAAGCAAAACAAACAAAACAAATGACTATGTTCTCCAAACGTAGAATAAAATTACACACACACACACACCCCAAAATTGTTCTGAGTTGATGCTGTAATCTGTAGCGAGCTAAAAAATACAGGCTATTTGTTTACTATTCTTTTTGGATTCCTTACCTTGGTCAATGCTTGCCCTAATAACTTCTCAAATGCTTTAAGATTGAGGTACGGACCATTATAATGAGGGTTACTTTGAGCTTTTCTCCCAAGCCAGTATAATGTAATCAAAACCTAAGAACAAACAAACAAATACAAACTTAAATATTTTCTTTTCATACCATGTACAAGTATAAAAGAATCTCAGCATGCTGTTAGAATGTAAAATCTTGTTTACAGTATTAGCTATGGTCTCCATCAAAACCAATTAAAAAGCGTTACAATGCATCCCACATATCTCAAGTAAGCAGATACAAGTACTGTTTCTAATTATTACATTTATTTGGGAAGTGAGCTGCACAGAGATCATAATAAGATGGGAGTGATTTACATATTTTCCTCTGCACTACAGGGACTTTATCCCCTTCTACAGAATGTAAAAGTTTTGATTTGCATCAGATAAATGAACAGCTGAAGAATAAGGTAAACATTATTGTCCCATAAACAGAGGCGCTTTAAAAATATTTAATCAGAATTAGTGTGAAATTTTCAGAAAGCACTAAAGTAAGTGTGTCTTACATTTTTCACTCTTCTGTTGGTCTCCTCCGGTCTGCAGCAGGGCAGAGAGTGAGAAAAAAAAACAAAACAAAACACAGCGTTTTAAAATACCTGACTTAAAAGTTAATTATTATTCAAGATATAAAATGTTTCAAGCCCAATTAGAGGCCACTATAAAATATGCAACTATGACTATTCCTAAAGAAATAGAGAGCTCTGAATCCATAGGCATAACTGAATTCTGTACTATTTCAAATCTTTACATATAAAGCAAGAAACTAGCTGTTCTACTGCAGTTTCTGATTTGGGAAGTACTCAGAAAGGCTCTAGGCTTTTTTCATTAGCTAAGGTTTTTAGTTGCCAACAAAATAAAAGTGAAAACAAGATAGTGACTTTGGGAAATGTAGTCTCTATTAGCCAGGAAGATCTTCAGTTCTATATGAAAGACGATTCGATTATTATTTTTTCCCCAAATGCGTTACATTTTCTAAAATATTTGCCTCGGGCACAGAGAAGGTCTCAATCTAGACAGAATTTTTCAGACAAAAAATGAGCAACTGAAAGGGGGACATCTGCCGAGAGATGCTTTAGGGCTGGAAGGAGGGGTCTGGTTTGCTTTTATGCAAGACATGTATTTCTCAAAAAATACTGAATAAATATGCAATCATTAACATTAGAAAAGTTTTTTTGTTAACATCTAGCCCATTTGTGGCACGGCTTGGAAGCGCACCCACGCATGCTCACAGCGGTCCTGTTCTCCTCCTGCTCATTTTAAGAACAAGAAGAAGAAATGTATCAGGTCACCTATCACAGCGGTCCTGTTCTCCTCCTGCTCATTTTAAGAACAAGAAGAAGAAATGTATCAGGTCACCTATTCTGTTTCTGGCCATCAAGGAACAAGTTAGTCAAAGACTGCAGGGAAAAGGTGCAATAAGCCGTGCAGTGGGTGGTTGGGAGGGAGTGAAATGATGACAGGGCCTGGTCAGTGTAGATGGCGCTCTTCACAGAAACACAATATTCGAAGCAACACGACAACCTGCAGGAACACAGACCCTCCCTCCTCTTTCTTTGTAGTTTAAGAGTGCCCATTCCACTCAGTGAGGCTGTAATTGCCTTGTCCGTCCCCCACACCATAAAGAGGCAGCCAGGAACACAAAGTCCTGAGATGGATCCGAGCTGTGCAGTCCACGCCTGCTGCTTCCTTAATATCATGTGCCAGAGATGCTACTGGAAGAAGTGACCTCTTCCTCGCGGATAAGGAGGAACCCTTCTCTTTCAATGTGAAATATTTGAAGCTGGGAGGGGACTTTTCACAAGGGCCTGTAGTGACAGGACAAGGGGTAATGGGTTTACATTGAAAGTGGGGAGGTTTAGATTGGAAGAAGTTCTTCCCGGAGAGGGTGGTGAAGCACTGGAACAGGTTGCCCAGAGAAGCTGGGGATGCCCCATCCCTGGAAGTGTTCAAGGCCAGGCTGGATGAGGCTCGGAGCAACCTGGTCTAGTGGAAGGTGTCCCTGCCCATGGCAGGGGGGATTGGAACTAGATGATCTTTAAGGTCCCTTCCAACCCTAACCATTCTGTGATTCTATGATTTACACTTCTTTTTTTCTTAAACCATTCCAAAATACATTCTTGTTATTTTCCACTAGAGACTATTTTTTAAAAAATATTTCCTCCTCCTTTTCTTCAGTACAAGGATTTCTTTTCCAGTGCCCATGCCGCAGGACACGTCATGGCCGTGACCCAATGTGCTGACCAGAAACAGTTTGGTTTCCCAACCACAGAATGGAAAATTTATTCCTGTAGTGGTGTGTATCAGCATTATGTTTCCCACACCTGAGACAGAGCATTTTAAATTTGTTTGTGATCCACAAACTTCACAGCTACTTTTCCTCTGAGGCAAGCAACTTGTGGAAGATGCTGTTTGGATCCACTTGTCATCATTCTCCAAGTAAAATAAAGAGCCTTTATACGTACAACCTGGCCAAGTTCACATCTGAGCTTACATGCACAAGCCATCGCCCAGCTACGCTCCAGTACATTACATTTAAAATAGTTAGGCAAAAGTCTCTTGGATAGAAGTGTGATAAAAACTAAAGAGCTTTTAAGAGAAGCATCAGAATAAAAAAAGCAATGTTTTAACTCAATTGCAGCAAGTGAAAACACAAAATTGCATTATAAAGGAGAAGTTCTATTTAATTAAGTGTTACAAAAATGTAAATGCTATGCAATACTATGCAAAGAATTCAACTGGGGTCTTGTGTATAGCTCTGAACAGCTACAGTTCATAGCAGGGGGCAAGACAGAGGCACCAACCTCAAGCACAGCAAGTTCTTTGCTGCTGCGAGAGACCTTCTCTGACCACCTGTTGCTACCCCACAGCGAGCTCCTGCTCTCACCTCTGCTCCCCTACTCTGGTTCTAAACACACAGGGCTGAAACACAGTTTCCCACACTGTAGCTGAAGAAATTGGTTAGAAGATGGAGTGCAAGCATTTCAGCCATGTAGCCTTTATGCTTTTTAAACACTCCTGGACAATTACCGCTTTATTTTGAATTTAAGCCTATACCACTGAAGTGCACACACAGCACTGCTTGCAGAGACATTTGTCCTACAAAAGCTATTCTAGGAACTGGAGGGGTAAGCTCACTGGCTGAAGTATCTTCATCAATGCAAATAAACAATAAGCCTACACTGAGCAACCGCTTTTCAATGTTTTCATGTAAAATCATCATAGAGCCCAGTTGGCACAGGCTATATTCTTCATGAAAATATTGTTCTGTGTAACCTAATTTCTGGCTTGAATAAATGAATGCCATTATGCTGAAAGTTAGAGCAGGCTGCTGCTTTGCTCAGGAGGGCACAGTCAAGGCTGCATCTTAAAAACCATCTGCTGAAAGAAGTGGGTTCCTGTCCAAATGACAGTGCAACACTGCTGACCAAACCACGTTGTGCAATTTCAAACATTACCTTCTCTCCCTTCCCAGAAATTCTTATGCCTCCTTTCACTAACAATGCAACTTCTCCATAGATGTCTGAACAAAGAAATGGAAGCTGATGAGGAAGAGTGGTTAGATCTTGCAGAAAGAATTTTGTTCCGAGTACCTCATCTGCTCCTCCCACTGATGTTTCAGCATTTGCTCTGAAGTTTAAAAGAAAAGCAACTCTGATCTAATCTAATGCCTGTATCAAACCTCAGCGAACAAAAGCATCCCAAAACTTTAGAAGTACAACTTTTAATTCACAAAATGTGAACCTTAATTGCTGGCAGTGGTTTCAATAAAAGTTTATGTACAACTTCAAGATTAGCCATCCTGGAAAATATCAAGCACAGCATGAAAGTCTAAAGGTCATGAGATAACAATATGTGGGAGTTGTTATAATAATTATGAAACAATACTGCACAATCCTGAGTTGAGAACTGATGCAAAAAGATGTGAAACAACCACCCATGGAGAAATACATCTTCTGTGTAAATCATCTCATCTACGTCAATCCTTTAGCAAACAGAAAAGACAAATGCGACAGAAATAGCTTACACTTGTTAGTAGGTGAGTAGCTTAGAGACCAAATACCTCCGTTCCGTTGCAACACAATGCATATTCACAAACATCACTTATGCCCAGCCAGTACACACCAATGGATGTTTCTCTAATGAGGACCACTCCACAAGAATAAAGCAAAGTAACACTGCAGATCAGCTGAGATGCAGCTCAAGGAATTTATTCTCAGCTCGGCTGTTTGCTCAAGGTTAAATAGCAAAATTAGTCACCAAGTCCCTTTACAATGGCTTTGGCAGCAGCCCTAGCTTAAGGATTTCCTGGTCTTTCCCTTCCAGCCACTCCTGTTTGCTGCCCCTGTGGTTATGCCAACACGACTCTGAGCCACGCTACGGTTCCATGTTGTGCATCAGGACCAGAGGGCTGCGCTCGTTCCTTTGTTTGGGTTTTTCCTGATAGACATTTTCAAAGGCCAAATTAACTCGCCCATCTGTTTGATAGCACGCTCATAGAAGTGACCGCATCAGCACCGCAGCAGAGGGAACACGCTGCCACGGAGGAGAGGGCAGGGGGTTCGGTGGAGGAGGACTGTGCTCCACACCCCAGTACCGTGAGAGTCCTCGCGTGACGAAACCCCAGCCAGAGGTGCTCTGTGCTGCTTCATCCACGGACGCTTAGCTCTAAGGAGTGAGGAAAGCTTGCTAGTATTACTTTAATGCACTTTGAGGTACTTTAAAAACTAAAAAGTCATAGAAGACATTCATATACCTTACAGTAGCTAGCAGACTGCAGCATTTTAAGATATCATGAACTAGACTTCAACCAATCATAAAATACATCCATTGGCAATGCTGACACATATACACCTCTCAAGTGCCTCTTTACAAAAGACCACTGCCTTTTAAGTAGCCATGTTTAGGTTTGACTTTTGACTTAATTCACAATTTTAACAAATAAACTCAAGAGTTTGGATTTTGTTTTCCTAACACATTATAGGCTTTGGTTCCCCAACAACCTAATAAGTATTAAATTTCAGCAGCTAGCAATTCATGATGTTAAATCCACTTTGACACTTCACTGTTATTTTCCAGGGAGAACATCAACGTAGCGCTCAAGACCAAATCCAAGGTAACAAAGTCAGAGCAAAACTCTGGAATACAATTTTACAGCATCCTGTTCAAACAGCGTGGCTTTCTGAGGGTCTGTTTCTCACACAGAAACATTTAATATATAGTTATCTATGATTTTAAAAACCAAAAAAGCTAGATCAGAGTATCCTCCTCATCTAAATGAGGGTTATCTGCTGAGAAGAGTCCACGTGGTCATGGCCAAAGAGATAAGAAAAATCCAAACCCATTTATGGGGAGAAAGAAGGGATGGAGACACTCCCACTGATAGAAAGGAATGTGCCAGTGACAAATGCACCCTGCCCAGTGCCAAACCCTTCCCTTGGTGACGAATGCTCCAGAAACCCCAACAGCTGCCAAAGCTATCTGTTTTCCATCCCTTCCTCTATACTATAGATCTCTCGAACACAAGACTTGAGCGTATTTCAGTTCAAAAAGAAGCATTGGTGCTCTCCTTTTGAAATTCCGCCTACCGAGGCGGTGGTTCTACCTCCCATCTGCCCTTTGAATGACTCTGGAGAGCCGTGCCGTGGCCTGGGAGCCAGACTGGGGCAGCAGGCTGCAGACCAAGCCTCCTCCCAGGCTCCTCACTGAGCTCCTGGCGCTTTATCCTGACACCGAACAGCTTCACTTACACTTCTGAGGAGAACGTCGGAGGGTTTGAAAGATCCTCTACCCCCGCCGAGGTATGCTGCACAGGAGACGGATGCCGGCTGTCCAACTAGCAGCGAGCTTGTGCTAAATTTCAACCTCTTTGGCCACCTACTCAACTGCTATTAATATTGCCGTTATCGGATCTCACTGAATTCCCACGTGCTGCTGAGAATAGAAAGGCTTTGGTGGAAGATGGGGCTGCTGCATGGGTACAGCAACATGAGGACATTCCTCCACCACTCGGATTCTCAGCGAACTGATATTCAACCCCGAGAGCCACAGTTCACTGCCGAGATTGCTGGAAATAAAACGGTCGGGTTATGGCTCCAGTGTTCGAGAACAGCTTTTGGAAATGCACCTTTCTGTTTGACTATAAAAAGCACACGTATTTCCCATAGCAACATACCCACCAGACCCAATGCCACTTACATCGTAACAGCACACGGAGCCAAGTATAAAATGATGTAGAAAGTGTTTTTTCCAAGCCCCTACAAAAACACTGGCTTGCAGCAAAGAGCTCTGCAGGCCATGATGACTCAGGAGCCTGTACCCACCCTGTGCCCTCACCTACTAATGAAGGGACTGAGGGGTGGAGAGGAGATGCCTAAGAGGGGAAAGGCGGAGAGGGAACACAGCCGGTCAACACCCTCCGTGGGAACGCGTCCCCTTCCATGGCCTCAGAGCCCGTCCTTTCATACCGCCTCTTGAGCATGGCGCTTCCTTGCTGATCTCACCCATTATGCCTCCACGCTATTCTTAAATCCCCTATCAAAACAAAAACAGGCACTTCTAGAAACGTGCATCAGCCCCAGCAAGTCACCGGACACTCATATTATCCGTTTCCTCACACTTTTCCAACCCCTCCCTGGGTGGTCCATCCCTGCCAGCTTCCTCGTATCTCAGTCTAATCCACAGGCTCTCCCCAAGAGACAACTAATATTCAGGATAGTGTAAGGGCAGAAGGCATACCTGCCAAACGACAAATAAAAATAAAAGCCCCAAACAACGCCCAGAACCATCCCTCAAAGAACAGAGCTCTACAGGGGAACAGCAATGGGGCATTTCTGCAGCAAGAACTTACAAAGAAGAACCGGCAGCCTCCTGCTCAAATTTTGAGTTATATTAAAGAAAATGGAAGTATTTGTAATACTTAGTGTAACTTTGTTGACTGGTCCATTTTTGTGTCCTTTTCTTAATTACTCCATTCCTAAAACTCCTCTGAAAATCAGTAGCTTCACTACTTACAGGCTAATTAAACTGGGTACTATTCCTCCCCCCTACAACCAGGAAAATCATAATTTTCCCTGGTCTGTATTGATTACTTTAAATTCCAGACATAGACTGGTATCTAGACAAAAATAAATAGTGAGCATTTTATTTCTGAACGTTACCAGTCATGTGTCACATACATTGGCCAACAAAGCACGAGAACAGCTATTGACTTTTATGAGAAGTGATCGCTTAATCTCTCCTTCTTTTACCTCCCTGTTGCCCCGCTTTTTTTTCCCCTGTACATAATTCAGCTGATCCTGTCACCAAGGTTACAGTAAATGTTACCTCTTCTACCTTTCCTCCTCCTTGTATCTTCTGTAAGTGTTGAGATTTTGCACTCCCTCCATCCAACAATTAGTGGACTTGAGCTCATCCCATTGATCATCACCTATGTTAACTTCTCTTGTATACAGTTTTAAAGATCCTTTCCCTTCATTCCCCCCTGCCAAACTAGACCATCTTGTGCAAATTTTCTAGATTAATTTGAAGAGAAATCCATACAGGGAACACACACTTGTGCCAGCATTCTTTCCAAAAGGAACAGTTGGTATATCTAGGAAGCGACTCTGAAAAATTAAGTATCAAAATAAGCAATTAAGGCGGTGCTGTGAGTTTTTTAGAAATACATACAAAACACATGATGGCACAGCTGTTAACTACCACAGAAAGAGTTCAACAGGATTTTACAAAGAATTATTCTGTATGAAGTATATTATTTGCTTCAGCTAAGCTGCAGCAACCATGGCAACTCACAGTTAGTATTTTTTCAAGACAATACCAAAATTCATTTTTCTATTGCCTGATGCCTCTTTACCATTATTAAATAATGTATTTCCAAAATTGTTGTCCTTTTTACTCCCACTCCTACATCTACCCAAAGTATTTCAACATCCCCTCTCTCCACATGCAGATACCAGAGGTAATTTTGTACAATAGACCTCCATACTGACTCATTCCCTCTAAAGTATCGCTCAGACACCTCTGCACCAACTCCGGCTATGGATAAACAAGTTACTGCAAGGTAAGCTAGGGTAAGAAATTTTCCATCTACAACTACTCCATAGCAACTGCCTGCATGCACTTTCTTACCCTTGAACCCCAGGATTAATACAATCGTTCAATTTGGATGAAGCATTCAGAGGTGGTCCCTTGGGAAGAGCTACGATTTGGCAGGTTATACAACTTTGCTTGCTCAGAGAGACAGGGAGATTTTTATAGCCCATATAATTGGAGAGGAGGAAAAGAAAAAAACCAAAACAACAACATTCTCCTGCACTCAACCTCCTTCCTTGTTCCATGCCCAGAGAAAGACTTGGTAAACGTAATTCTTTGTTATTTTTGTGTCAAGCAAACAGGTGGTGATGTACCAGTGCCTTGTGTATAAGCAAAACAGTCTACCACAGCTTGTAACACTCAATAGTGAGTTCAGGTGGTTTATTTAATTTCTCATGGTGTGCAAAAAAAGATTTAAAATAATAACTCATGTCTATACTGCATAATTTATACCGGATATTTGGCAACAAACATATCCGCTGATAAAGAAAACAGTAACTTAATCTGGGTATTGCTATGCTCATGCTTATGCTAATATTGAGTTTCACGAGTCCAAATAGGTATCTGTTTGGTTGCTGTTCCTCTAAAGCACACGCAGCAACTGATTCAGTGCAGAGGTGACTTGCTAAGAGGTAACAGTGGAAACTACAGATGCTCTATCCATGGCCCAGGAGTGGGAAGTAATCCAGACTTCAGTCCACTCCAGTCACCATCTCTTCAGGGGAGCCACAACCTGTAATGACAGGTGTAAGCATGAGGATGGATCTATCCACCTGAGAGGAGACAGAACCCCTGCATTTTAGGGGTAGGTAGAATAAGAAGCGCTTGGGAGTCACCTGCAGAGATTTCTGATGGCTCATTTTTTTCCCCTAGGGCAATTCCAACGTAGTGCTGGCCTAACTATTGTACAGGAGGACAGAGAATTGGGACAGCCCCTCTATACTCAACTTTTGTCATATTATTAAAGAACAAATGCTTTAGCAGTTTAAAGGGGGATTGCTAACAGCACAGCTTTGGGGAAAAGTGTCATAGAGCTAGGATTTTGGAAAGAATTTGGATTTATTTATAGGAGATGAACAGAGCGAAGATGACAAACCAGAGGTGCAAGGTAAGTGAAGTTTATTCCACGATAAAGATTTTGGAAACAAGTTAAAGGGATGTTGGAATTTGTTCTTAAGTAGAAATAAATCACTACTGCATGACTGCATCGTTTAGTTTAGTCTCTACATTTGGAATAAAAACTTTAAAGGACTACTGGGTTTTCTCAGTAATATTTTGGCAAAAATATTTCACAAGCAAATAAAAAGCACTGAAGAAATTACAACGCTTCCTTTTTGAAATTTTGCCCTATTTTCTCTACGTTTCTTTGGGTTACCCTAGCAACACAGAGCACAACATCATCACTCATCACACAAGAGTCCAAAAGCATGAAACGCAGACTGAACCTGACTTCTCTTTCTTGAAGTCAGGTCTCCTAAGTTGATGAATACATGCCCAAAAGAAATAAGGTACACAGATACAACTGAATTTTATTATTTCCTATGTTTTCCTGATCTACCTTAATTTGTGAAGACATTTAGAGCCAGGAAAGAGCACTTCAATTAATGCAGTGTCAAGTGTTAATCTATTCACCCTTATCAGAAAAGAATGCTAAAATAGGATGTATTCCCTCCAACCAACTCTCCCAGAAGACACGGTGTGAAACAGCAACACAATTTAAAACACGAACAAGATACAAAAAAAAAAATCAAGAATTATTCATAAAGTGCAGTACTCTTAGCAAAAATATGCCCTTTTGTTTTGGGGATCAGACAAGATCCAAGATAAGCAGGAAATATTTTCCATTTTAGCTACAATTCTCACCTCCTGTCCTCAGCTCCTGCAACATCCACACATGAGGGAGCTACTTAAAGATGTAATTATTCTTATTCAGCTCTCTTGTGGCTTAAGATTTATTTTTGCAATATCTGAAATTACTAAATTCAGTTTGTTGCTATAAATGTTACTGGATAAGTAATAGCTTTTTTAATTAGCTTGCCTTTTATTTTTCTTTAAAAAAAAAAAAAGTCTACTTTGTCCACTCCAGTAGACAACAGTGCTTTAAGGCTACTTAGAGAGTATTTTTAAACATTTGCTCAAAACATTAAGCTTTTTGGGCCAGATTATCTGGCCAAGTTTTAAATGTTGGAAAAATGAATGCTTCTTTACTGCAAAGTGAAAAAATGGGTAAAAGTCCAAATACTTACTTTGCCAGAATGTTAGAAAGTCAGTGTGGGAGGCAAAAACGCGGGGGAGGGGGAAATAAAGTTAAGCTAGTCTGACCATATACCTCTGAAGTTGGAGAATTTACATCAATTCTGAGTATCCCAACCTACTGAAACCAAATGTGCTATTAGTCACTTGAGAATTTCTGTTGTAAAGTTAGGGGAGTCTGAGAATAAAAACTTGAACAAAATTAATGATATGGGAAAACAATCCCAGCCAGGGTGATCTCACACTTCACGAGTACCAGTGAAAGAGGTATGTAATTTGTACCACAAAACTGATGACTGAGGGGAAAAAGAAAAAACTTAATACACCAATTAAGACACCACCAAAAAGCTATTACAACTAAGTCTGGTGGTAGGGAGGGAGTGGAACAAAACGATCCGATTCTGCTCCAAGTGAGGCCATGGCAATAGTCCCAACATCTTTAATGAGTGCATGAGTAAATGCTAAATTAGGGAACTTCCTTCTCATGAGAAAGAAGATACTATATGCACCAATTCTTGGAAAAGAGTTAGCCATCTGCAGAATTTCACCAACTGCCTAGCCAGATGAAGCACTGTAGAAATAGGCCCCTTAAAACACACACAGTGCTTGTAAGCTATCCTTCCCAGAAGTCAATCAAGCTGCAGAGCCAAGGTAACACAAAAGTAACCCTTGGGCTCTGGAAGAGGCTGTTCTACAAATACTTTCCTCAACAATCCTCATATTTTCTACACAAAGACCCAGCGGTCTTTTTGACCCAGGTAAGGTTAACAGAAACCTTGAGACTCCCATCTAGGAATCCACAGCTTCAGAAGACCAAGGGTCTGTTGAAAACCCTGTGAATGGCCATCATCATTGCATTTAATCATTACAAAGATTAAATCAAACTAATAGTTAAACTGCAGAGCGTGCCAATGGCACCAGTTTGCAATGAGGCTCAGCTTCATAAGGGACAGTATCCACGTTGCGTTAGGGAGAGCTAAATCCAGACCCATTACCTTGGAAGTGCCTACGGAAGCAGCCCCTTTGATCTCAAGTTTTTAGCCCTATTTGATTCAGGAATTTCAACAACAGTGCTGTCACTATATTCACTGTTTTACAGTTCAGTGAAAAGCCAAGACCTTATCATCCCCCACTGAAGACTGGCAATCTAGACGGGATGAGAAATGCAAGGGCAGTTCACTAAAACTAATCAGGTGTTTCTCCTCTTGATTACATTTAATTCTAGCATAGCCTACCTGAAACAAATTACAACCAGGAAAGAATCACACACAGGAAGCCATCTCGGATGTCTCATCACCAACGTGCATATTGCAATAGGTCTCTTTTTTACCTCCAGACTAACAGAGCTCCAAGAAGAAATTAACTCAGTGCAATGGATGAACAACCAGTAGCAATCTCCAATGAGGAGAGGATAAATCAGCCCCTGCTGATGGTTTAGGAATAACTTGTCAAACTGCAGCAAAACTCAGCTGCTCGTTTACAGGAAAGCAACCACCATAAAGTACAGGACAAAAGAATGGGATGGAAATACCTTCACCCTTTGACCCACAGATAGCATACATGGGAGATAACCTTGAGCATTATCATCATGTTTGGTTGCCAGATGGCAAACTGTTGATCACATTATCCACACAACACAAAGGTTTGTGCAATATACATTCACTTTCTGGCTGCACAGCATTAGATAGGTGGAGGAGAACATGGGGGAAAAAAATCTGGAGTGCTCCTAACATACTATCCTCTCCACATTTCAGTGCAGATGCAGGTAGTAGCCCAATTAACCTGCTGAAGTATACATTTTAAAAGTGAATTTAATAAAATTCACTGGTTTAGAATACTTTTTTTTTTAGCAAGTGAAGGCACAAAGACACGCAACAGTCAAAAAAAATACATTTATGGCAGAGCAGTACAGTGTACAAGCTTTCTAAGATACTCAAAAATAGCTTATACTGCAGTGTAAGTTATACAACCCTCATCTTTAATACCATAAATCAGTATTATCAAAACCAGCCCAAGATATAACAAATCAGCCATCTGTTTGATGCTAATTTATTGGAAGACACTGATTCAGAACCACCGCAGTAGTCAGGTATTTATTGCTCAGAAAGAAGATAAATGTGAAGTCTTCTGCCACACCACATTTAAAGCGCTTCGCTTGGAAACCAGCACATTGAGTACACGTAATAGTATGTAACCCAAATTTTTTTTTTTTTTTCAGGCAGGAAAGAATCTCTGAAAGCTTTTGCTACGGAAAGAAATCCAGAAATGTCGCATGAACTCTGTATAGAATGTCAAATATGTAATTATTTGAACTATTATTAAAACTAACATAGTTATTACTTGAGCCCCTGAAGGAAAAACACTAACAGACACAGGATGGGTACACAGATGAATATATCTGAACATATTTATATAGCAATGTCACCAGCAAAAACCAGCCAATGCTTCAAAAAGGAAAGCCACCAGGAATAGAATAATAAATTACAAGCACAAAGGTATCATTCTTTACAAGGGAAAAAAAACAAACTCCTGTCAAAAGCACTCACAAATTGCTTCTGTTTTTAAAGCAGTGACACTGAAATCTTGGCACTGACAAATGCTGATAGCATAGAAATCAGCAGATTGGATGTGAAGTAACCAGGTCTTTTAAAATACATAAATGCACATTTAAATTCATTCTCTGCCAGTTTACATTGTGTAAAATGACACTCAAAACGAATGTATTTGAGATACCTATTCCCCTCAAAAATATGTTCACTAACACACATGATTCCAGAGCAACTTAGAGAAATAAAAACTGTTGTGAAATTCTGCTTTCTTCAAAAAGGCTTTTATGTTTGCTAATTTTGGCTTGCATAGAGGATCCTGTGTTTCACTGGTACAACCGAGCCTTGCCAAAGTGCTTTCACAAACTGAAGGCTGGCCAGACAGTACCACCAGCAGCAAGAACTTTAGTCAAATCAAAAAAGCAATTCTGTGTGAAAAATTAAACACATAATTATCAAATGAACACAATCTCACAGTATTACAGTCTTAAATAATAATTAATTTTATAGCAGGTACAGAGATTAAATGAACTGCAATTTGCTTTGTTTAATAAGCCAACTTCTTTTTCTGGCCTCTCTCTTCTACAGGGCTTTTAAAGTTGACCATCTATACCCAGTTTATCTTATATTCTTGTCTTTGTCCCTGTATCTTGCCATGTTGATCATCACTTAAAAAAAAGCCACATGCTTTCAAATCCTGGCTATAAACTAATTTCTGCTATATTCTCCACCACCAAGGAAAGTACCAGGTAATTTTTTCTAACTATTACCCACTAATTATTTTTTTGTATGTAAGGATCAGGGCATTACACACTTTAATAAGCAAATGCATGTAAAACTCTACAGCTACCTCTTGTAATACCGTTAAAGACTAGCCCTTTATAACCGTCACCTGCCTGGTACTTCATAGCGCGCACTGGTGTTGCTGTTTGTTTTGTGAGTTGCCTGGCAGAGATATCTGAGCAATGGAGAATGAAAACAGCAAGAAAGAATCTTCACCAAGTATCCCAAATTAGCTAGAGAGTTATCAGAAGGCTATTCTGAACGATGGCAGCGGTGGCATGTGGACCATCTACGGCCAAGACACTAGAAGCTGAGAAGATTCTCCAGTCCTTCATTTACAGTAAAAGCAGATTCTAGAATATTTTACAGGTAAAAATTAGTCTTAATACACCTGTTTTAAAAGTGAAGGGAGGTGTCATAATTAAACATAGAGCATTTACAAAGAAGTCTCAGTACTGAGAGCTGAAATAAGCTGAAGTAATGAGCTGCAGTACTCTCAGGGGTAAAGGCATAAAAAACACTGTTAGTAGCTTTCTTCCACCGTTTTCACTGCTCCTTATTTCAGTTTATAAGGAGCCCAGTCTCCTCTGCAACTACAGATCCACAAATAACAGGAACATGTTCCATTAAATGCTGTATGCCAAAAACTACATGCAATTAAGCTTGACCAAACAGTGTCTAGGAGCTTGAACATATTTGCTTTCCTGACAAAAATTCTGCAAACAAAAGCTCCTTCTTATAAGTAAGGTACACGTGCCTTTGGTACACGTCCATCAGAGATTCTTTCCCCGGGAGATAAAAGCGAGCTTCTCTCTCCTCTGACTGATCAGACAACAATTGGTCATTTTTACATGATGGAAACCACACAAACACATTCCTGGGCAACAGGAGACAAGAAGAAATTTCCAATGTTCACTGCTTCCCCACCACCCCTGAACCAGAATTAAGCCGATACAGAAACTTTCAATTCTGGCTTCTCTTGGACAAAAAGAAAAACAAACCACCCCAAAAATCTGTATGTACGCAGATGCAAAATGTTCTGCCATATGCAGTGATGTATTTGAAAGTGAGAAAATGCGTTTTGGTGATGCTGACAATAACTTGCAACGCTCCTCTGATACCACTGACTAGCTGAGATCCATTCCTCCGTCACAGTTACTAAAAGAAAGGGTTTGATTCTTTCACATCAGCTTTGAACCACATTTCACTGCAATTTCTTTTGCCCTCACTACATTGTCTTCTAACAAGTTGCGTGGAGGAACACGGTACTTTAGGCAGAGCTCAAGTTAGATGGCTACACCAAGCAGCATGGTAGAGAAATACGAAAGCTCTTGTGGAAAGGGAAGGATGGGTAAAAGAAGAAAGCTGTGACATGATGCTACTCCAGCAGGACAGAGTCACAGGTGCCTACAACACGCTCCAGATGTGCCGTGGTAGGACACAGCCCTGGGTTGGTGCTTGCAGGATTAGCAAAAGAGGCTGCTGTTCCCCTGGCTCAGGTGTTAAGCCAACTCAGCACAACGTAGCATGCAGACCCACCTCTGACCAAGGGAAAACAAGGGAAGCTATGTAATACCTGCACCAGTGGACTCCTTTCTTCTTCACAGACTGTGCTACTTGGGAAGAAGCATTCACTGCTTTTTTTGACCTACCCCTGCATTTTCACCCATGTGCTCATACTTGAGCTGTTTGAGGGAAGCAAGCCTTTGCCTTCTCATGTATTGTTATGTGTGGTTTGTATTGCTACTTAGACAGTTTTACAAGCCATTGCACTTTTTCACTCTAAATTTCATCCTTTGGGAAAGGATATATAGTAAAGGCTAGAAAAGTGCTAATTGAACTTAGTACATGACATAAGATTTCCTATCTCTTCGCAGCCCTATTTCAGTTCATGTTTGAGTACAGTGAAGATTTCACAACTGCTCAGGTTAAGCTCCAATATGAGAATGGATTTTAAATCCTCTCCGGATTCAGATTCTTTTTGGTTTTTACCTTGCCCACCTTCCCTCCCTTCTCTACCTTTTCACTGCAGTGCCCCATCACGCAAATACAGTGAGTAAGAAACCCAAGAAGCACCAGTCCTTCATTCCAGTTTTTTTTTCCTGATAAAACTCACACTGTCCATTAAAAAGGAAGGAATTTTATCAAGCAACTCTGGCAAACACCTAACACAGCATAAGCACGGAGTACCTGTCTTAGTTTATTCCGTGAGTCTGAACCAGCAAACTCATCCAAAGCGGTGCTGGCAAGACAGGCGATGAGCTGATGTGTCCTGCTGCGGAGTGGTGAACAGCTACTGTCCACTCATGGCACACGCAGTACCCAAGCAAGAAAAACCCGGACACACAGACTCATGCTGTTTGGTGACATCAATCCCTGGGTTCACTGATTTAAATCTTACCCGATCAATAAAAGAGAATACAGAACAGAAAATAGAAATAGTGATTTAAAAATGCAGTCACATCAGTTTGGTGATGATCACCACCCTAGACTGACAACACCACCAGGATAACTGGAGATTTCTGTATATGTTTTTTAATAAACAAACCAACTAGCTTGCTGAATACATTCACAAAATGATTCAAAAAGTATTAGAGAAGACTGAATTAAACTAAGGAATTTGATCCCAGCTCAAAGAGGAAAATGCTTCAGAAAGACAAAACGTTGTTTATGAAAAGTATCCTTTTTCAAGTGAATTTTTTTCTCCTCTTGAAGGGGCAAAAACATTGCAGTGAAATGGCAAATACTAAGAAATCACCAGCGCTAAGTGACTTCTGTATGATTTCTCAACAGCAGTCAACATTCACTACCAGAGACAAGCTCAGATTTCCAAGAATAAAACGTTCTGCATAGAGCAAGCGAGTGCTTTGCAGGACGAGCATAACAGAGGAGTATCATTACTGATGCATCTTATTCTGCGCTTATTCAACCAGGGTGGGTGTGCCTTCTGCATAACCATCTGATGTGTGATCTTACAGTTACATTACCCATGTCAAAATCAGTAACAAAACCTCTTAAATTAACTGATCCTTTTTAGAGAAGTAGGTTTTTCAGCAATGATGCTGAATATAGTATATGCAAATACATGTGCCAGCTTATTTCAAGAGAATTTCAGCCATTCTTATTTGTTATTCTTATGAAGCTTTTACTAAGCCATTTTCAAATGGCTTGATGAAAAACCACCAAATGTTAAATTCCTAAGAATTCATAATAATATTTTTCCCTATGATCTCACAACCTGGTCACATATAGAAGTGGTCAGATATCCATCTAGATTAAGAGACCTACCATGATTTTATTCATCTTTTCAGATACCTCTGCATACAATGTTCCATGCTTGCTCAAGCTTAACAACAGAAAACTGTTTGATTGATTTAATAAATCAAATTAATTGCTTCCATAAAATTTGTGTGTGATTTTTTCCTTCGTTTTGCTCCTTGGAGGAGGTTATCATAGATCTACAGAAGTTAAAAACAGCTTTTGCTGGATATGACCTTTTCAAAATCACACACATGGGTTAACATCCACACAGGGCCAGACCAAACCCAGGATCCCATCCTTCCCTGCAACCCCAAGCGGTTGCCTGAGGAAACGCAAAAATAGAGCAATACTTCTCCCTCCGGGACTTCCCAAGCTAGAGGTGGTTTCCCCATACTGAGTAACTCTCTAAGAGATTTCCCTTCTGTGAACTTCACTACCCCTTGAACTCAAGGAAACTTTTATCACCCACAGCATCTGTTGAGAAGAAAGCCTACTGCCCTTTCGGTTCACTGATTATTCATATAACATGGGACAGAGTGAGTAGCTGAATCTTTGTCCATGCCATCTGCTAGGGGTTTGATTTGTTTGTTTGTTTTAAGCTTGCTACTTTGTCCACCTCTCCTCTTCATCTATCATCTCTCTTTCAGGCTCAGGACTCCTAGCCTGTTTAACTAAACCTGCAGCAGCAGCTATTCCCACTTTTGGTTAGAGAAATGATATGAGTATGAGTATGTTCCAATTCCACAGATTGGATTTTGGGGGAATTTAGGAAGGTGAAGTGAGAGAGTGAGGAAAGGGAAAGTGACCAAAATCCACAGCTTCACATGGTATTCACAACCCCAGCAAATTCCAGATTATACAGAGCAGCAAAGTCATATGCCATTGTTTTTCCTATTCATAATACTTCTGAACAATGCTTGGGTTTTGTTTCTGGGTGGGTTTTTTGGGGGGATGGGGCTTTTTGTGTGTGCAGAGGGAGTGGTTGTTGTTGGTTTTGTTTTCTTTTTTTCTGTACTGGCACTGAACACCAAATAGGTGCCTTCACAAAATTCCTGACCCCATTATCTCAGGCCTGAGCAGCATCAGATGTTCCAGAACTCATCATTTTATACACAAGATTGGAATTGTTCTGATTTTACAGATTCACAGAGTGGTAGGGGTTGGAAGGGACCTCTAGAGATTATCTAGTCCAACCCCCTGTAGAGCAGGATCACCTAGAGTAGGGCACACAGGAACAACTCCAGGCAGCTTCGGAAAGTCTCCAGAGGAGACTCCACCACCTCTCTGGGCAGCCTGTTCAGTGCTCAGTCACCCTCCCAGTGAAGAAGTGTTTCCTCATGTTCAGGTTGAACCTTCTGTTTTCCAGTTTATGGCCATTGCCCCCAGTCCTGTCACTGGACAACACTGAGAAGAGCCTGGCGCCATCCTCCTGACACCCACCCTTTAGATATTGATAAGCATTGATAAGATCCCCCTCTTCTCCAACCTAAACAGGCCCGGCTCCCTCAGCCTTGCCTCATATGGAAGGTGCTCCAGGCCTTGCTGTCACTTAACCAAGTTTTCCTTCTGTTTTATATATGAAGAACACCATTTCTAAAAAAAATTAACATGCAAACTACTATTAAGAAATAATTACTAGAGTAGTAATCAGATCAGTATTAGTTTGTGGAATCTTGGAACCATAGAAAGGCTTGGGTTGGAAGGGACCTTAAAGACCATCTAGTTCCAACCCCCCTGCCATGGGCAGGGACACCTTCCACTAGACCAGGTTGCTCAAAGCCTCATCCAGCCTGGCCTTGAACACTTCCAGGGATGGGGCAAACGACTGGAGAATGCGGGCATCGATCCCGCTACCTCTCGCATGCTAAGCGAGCGCTCTACCATTTGAGCTAATTCCCCTACAGCTGCAGGAATTCCCTAACTGCACAGATCTGTGATGAAAATACATCACATCTTCCAGTAAAACCATACATAAATATATTGTGCCTTCCGTTACCTCAGGCATTTTTAGCTAGTGCCTTACCAAGTGCATCCCTCACCCCAGAAAGCTGAGGGCATCTTACAAACGTCAGGCCACGGGGTTAAAAAGAATACATTACTACACCATAAATCTGACAAGCATATTTCAGCATTTATTCACAGGGCACAAGTGGCTGTCTGTAATTTAATAGCCTTTGCAAAAGCAGAAGTATTCTAACTTAACCTCCCTTTCCCCACCCCAGTTAAATATTTTATCATACAACGCATTTAAATCCACGTCAGTTGATGCATATCTGTACATACTGGGTTCAAAGGTGTGTGCGTGTTTACATTTGCAGGACGTTTTTTCTAGAAGGGAAAGGAAAGAGGAAATATCATCCACATTAGTCAACCTTCTCACTCTAGTCCCAGCAATCGGCTACAGCAGCTTTTAGAATTTTTCTTTCTGAGTCAGTTTCTGATACCCCGCTGCCTCCCGGAGCCGACGGGAGCAACGGGGAGGGTGCAGTCGATACATGGGAGGGCAGTGCTGCCGGGATGACTGGCTTTGCAGGAACCTCATGACACTCAACAAGGACAAAGTTCGAGTCCTGCCCCCGGGATAGACTAACCCCTGCGATGGCAGAGCGGGATGGAGAGCTGGGCCTGGCAGTCCCGCTGGGCTAATGTCAGCAGAGCTGGCCAACAGCACATGAGACTGCACGAAACGGAGGGTGGCCATCAGGCTGAGGGACCTGATCATCCTCCCCTTTCCTCAGCGCTCATTACGCCAAGTTTGTAATGCTGCTGCCTCCAGTTTGGTGTCCCCCAGTACAGGAAAGACATTGGTAAACCGGAGCAAGTTGAGTGGAGGCCACCAGGATGGTCTAGGGCTAGAGATCCTGAGCTTGATCAGCCTGGAGAAGAGTTCTCCAGTTGGGCTTTCTTTTGTTGTTGTTGGGCTTTTTCCTTTTGTGTCTTAAAGACAACCGATTTCTAACATTTAAAAGAAACATGAAAAGATCATGCCTCTGAGTGGGTAAGCATGGCTGCTAGCTAGCACACTTCATTTCTCCCCCTGGCCCTTGTTTTCTTCTAACCAAGTGGCAAGACGTTATCTCATTTAACTGTTTTCAATGACAAGATGAAAACAACACTGCAACCTTCCTGACATGCGCTTCATAACAATATTTGAATTTGTTACTGCATTACCAATTACGTTCTGCAGTACTTGCAGTAGAAAACCTGGCAATGCCACTTTGAAGGATACTGTGAGTCCTCCAATTAAGCAGTAATAGCAGTTAGAGTTGAAATCTCTGAAAGTGTTGTAACAATAGTGTTAATCACAGCTCAGGAATAAATCTGTCCGAAAATAGGGTTTTGCATGAAGAGGGATCCAGAACTGTCAATACACTGTTGAGCTTTACTTTCTCTATTTACAGAGTATAGCTAGCTGACAAATTCCTGTATCCATGGAAAACTTCAAGAAGTCAGCTTCCCTCAGGGTTTAAATATAGGAGCTCTTCCTATTGAATTGTCTGCCTACAGAAGAGCTAGCTGAACTTCAGCAGTTTAGCAGTAAAATACAATTAAAAATAATAAGATAGAGAGCTTGCATACATGTTTCTGTATAACTGATACTAAGGTAACACAAGCTTATTGTTTTTAGAAGTCCTTCAATTTCCAACTTCAGACACTATTTTTGGTATGAAAAAAAAGTCACCACTAAATGATGGCAGGCTTTCTCTGCCTTCTTTCATAACTGACTACTACTCTTCCAAATTGCATTCTTCTCTCTACTGCATTGTTTTATAAACTGCATTTAATCCTGGGATGTTAGGGGATTGATGTGCATGCTTAAAATGAATACAGGTGCCTATGGTTTAGATGGATTCTGTGGGAATCCTGAAAGTTTAGAGACATTTCTCTTAATACAAAGCAAAAGAGCACTGAAAAGCATTGTAAAGGCTTTAGTAATAAGGGTTTTCTATCCCCACAAAGTTATTCCCAAAATACTGTAAGAGGATCAGAAGTGAAGAGTTTGAACAAACCAACACCTTCAAGGAGAAAACTATTATAAACTCCTTCAGCAAACCATTCAGCTTTGTAGCATAACTATTTAAATTCCAGTATAAGGCTACTGATCCATGCCACTAAAAGCACCTGAATTGCTCTCGACCCAGCTAACAAAATGATATAATTTTTTCCAAGATTTGTTCAGACTCCTCCTGCACACTTGTAGGTAGAGGCATACAAATCCAGGATTTTTTCATTCTTACAGCAGCATCATTTTCACAAAATAGATAAATGGCAAGTCAAAAACTATCAAGAGTGTAATCCCATAAAGGAAGTGTAAACTATTAACTGTCAGTTATTCAACAGAAAAAAAAAATTAACGATCTCAAACGTTTCTACTGATGATCAGAAACTTCACAGATACAGTAAAAAGATTAAATAGCAACACACCCATAAGTTTATAGACTTTACACCTAAGAGTTGGAAGTAAATTTCTAGAAGGTATGGTCCAAAGTCTGGAACATATTATATTGCCTACAATGGTTTTACTGCACTGATTTAACGCTTATGCAAATTAATGACATGCCTGTGAGAATATTTTACACTAAGCACAAGAGTTTCACAAGACTGATAAAACACTTTTCTTCACCTCCACATAACTATCAGTATTAATAAAAGTTAAACGTGTGAAATGACCAATCTTGAAATTAGTTATACCATGAACAAAATATAGCTATTTCAATGTTTAGAACATGGTTATGCCCAGGAAGATTAGCTGCTGCAAATACTACCCATTTCTATGAATATATATATCCATAGCAAAAAGAATTTCCACACTTATGGAGTCATAGGAACATTTCTAGAGTCATTCTGAAGTGAGGGTGCTGCACTTTTCCATTTCAAGGGAAGTGTCACTAGGAAACTCAGTTACCACAATAAAAGTCTATTACAACCACATGTGTAAGAAATGTTATTTGACTGGGTATAAGGGGAAGAAAAAAAAAAAAGCAGCATTCATTGTTCTAATTAAATTTTGGTTAAATGGTTTGTATTTCAGCTTTCAAGGCCCAAAAAATCACTGTCTTTTATTCCTTTCATCTCAACTTGAATTCAAAGACAGTTTCTTAAACTTCATGCCCAAGCCTTTGGGGCGATTGGCTCTTCAGTCACGCAGGTATAAGCTGGAGACCGTACACAGGTGTAAGTTTTGGGCTAACTACTATTCTACTTCTTACACTGAAGCACTTGGCTTTCATCCAGTCCATGACTTTCTATTCTACACGAAATAAAAAGGCAGGAAAGGGTGGTTCTGTGTCTTGTGTTTTGTTCTGCCTTTTTTTTTTTAAGCCAAATTAGAACTAGGTTTTTCAACTCATTAAAAATGTGTGTTTCTTGGAAAAAAATCAGTATGGCAAATACAGGTTCAGCTCCACCACGCACTCTTATTAAAAGCATGAAATTCCTGAGCAAAAAAGTTTTCAAGAAGATACAGTGACTCTGCAAATATATCAGATACGGAAGACGACCCAAGTATGAATCCAGTGTTATCAACAGCTAACACCAGCTCTGAGCTACCTGATCATGATCTGAGCATTACTAGCAAAGCAACCCTAAAAAAAATTCCTCCTAAGATTGAGGAGTGTCATTGCTTTCACAATTGAAGCGCTCTAAAAACCAGATTACTAACAACACTGTAAACAATCCTCCACTCAAAAAGACCATCTTTTCAGTGTTTTCTATGCAGACTGCTTTCTTCAGCGATGTATTCAGCAGGGGTAACATTCATCCCATACAACATAAATTTCACTTTGCTTTTGTTGACCCTGCAGAAGAAAGGGCCCTGAGCAGGAAACACAAATGGAATCAGGAAACTCGGCATATTCCCCAGGACTAGACAGGAAGAACATTAAAGTCATGAGAAATCATCCACTTACACTAAAACAAAAACAAACAAACAAAAATCTTTTCTAATTGGAACCCAAGATCTACAGTTATTTTCCTACCACATGAGGAATGGGAAGTTGCTAAAGGACTGAAAATAGAACTGGAAGAAGCTACATCTGCACACAACCCCTCTCTGCTACTGCTTCGCTGCTGTTTTCGGGAACCCTATTACGCCTGCAGATTTAGTGGCTGCACCCAAAAAGACAACTGAGGCAATTTCATCACTGAAAAGAAGCAGTGGCATTATTGTTATCTGAATTATGGGATAAAGACGGTAGGTACTAGAGGATGTTTGTGATAGCTTAACTTGGTGATAGAAAGATCCCTTTTCAACAGCTCCTAAAAGGAGATGCTTGCATAGTAAGGGACAACAGCTGTAATACAGCAGGTAGCAATTCTGTATGTATGCTTAGAATAGTTTAGGTTGTTATAATGGGTATAATTGTTCATTCTTAATTAATCAAAATAAACCACCATGAAATGTATCCCGCTCCATTCGGACAAAGAAATGCAGAATACATACTTAAAACTACATCATTTACCACCTAAGGCTTTATTTTAAAAGCAGCTAACCTCTGACCAACTATTTTTTGTGGTATTTTAAATTCAGAAAGTATTATCTCTGAACTGAAATAGAGAGCCTGACTGAAAAACTCAGCTTCTGAAATGCATGAGCATAAGGAGGAACATGACAGTTAAGAGTTGATAACTTCTCTCCAGTTGGCTCCAGTTATATATGCTACCGAAAGCATATCACTCAAGTTTTTTTCAGGATTGCTTTTTGCTTCAGGAAATAATGAAAAATAATTATGCTAAGGAAGCGTTAAATTGATAAGTTAAAACTCTCCAAAAGTTAGAAATGCCAGGACCAGAATCAGAGCTCTGTTATTTCATCTCACATATGCCCTTAATCCCACTTTAGCAAGACTTCTCCAACGGGGTTTTCTGTTTGCTTCGTATGATTTACACTTCATTTAACATACAGGATTGGTAGTGAATACATGAAAAGGAACAGAGCAGAGCAAAGGTGAAGACCTTCTCCCAATACCAAGTTCTGCAAGGTGCTAAGATAGTTCCAGCTAAATCTGGACACATTTTTTGAGTTTCATCCAAGACCTAGTCTAAGTATAACCCTGTAGTAATAATATTAATAAAAGCCAAATATTTTGATTTGGTATTTTATTGAAGAATGAAATTAATAAGTAAAATTTCAGCAGGGGCTTGGGGCAGCTTTAAAACCAAATTTGCTATTTAGGATTAAGGCAGTGAATCGTTTCATAATTTCTTTTGCTTAATATTTCACCAATTAAACCACCACTGTTTGGATTTATTATTAGTATTTAATGAGATACTTTAAGTGGATACCTTATTTTACAGAATTTGAATTTATTTTTCAGATAGAAGAAATAATTTGCTTGAAACACAAGACAAATTTTAATTATGCCATCCATCAGATTGTTCACAATGCCTCCTTTAAAACTGCTAATTGGGATAACAAATTCCATCAGAATAGAAGTTTGGTGTCTGCCTAAGCAAACACTCACTTTTAACTCCATGGCATGATTTTACCCTTCCACAGCTGGGAACAACTGTATGTGCCATCTTGTAGTGGGTAAGGAAGTGCTTAACATGTTTAAATAGTAACCATGCTGACAACTGACAGTCACTAAGCTCATATTACATTCTTTTTTAGTTCTATCTAAGTAAGAATCAGATGAAGTATTAAGACAACCTTACATTACTATTAAAAAAAGCCACACACACAAGCTGCTGGGCTTTAAAATAGCATCTCAGATTAAAAATAATGAAATCCTAGGCTAAAAAAAAAATCTAATGTACTGAAAGAACTGAAGAGGGACATTCACACAAATAAGTAGGCACGAAACAAGAATATATGCACATGACTGCTGGACAGAGTACGTGAGGAATAAATCCATCTGGATAATCTTTATTGGAACACATGACACATTACTATACCATTGAGCAATAACTTCTGCAGACTTACAGAAAGACTGAATTATAAATCTCAGACACTAATCCACACTCCCATTTTCATTGGCAGAAAAGAAACCATCCATGCCAGTATATTTTTCCACATCACCCGGCTACTAATCTCATCGCTGATCTGGCAAAGCATAAGGTTTGCAAGGCTTTGAACAGCAACCAGTAATTTTAACCAGCCCTCTTCACACAAACTTCTAAACAATAAAATTTTAAGGAGCTTTTGCTTTGCAGAAAGGATAATCACATAATCACTTGGAACCGAGAGTCTGGATATTTAAGAGGATTCTTGCCTCTCCCGTCCCAGATACTGGTAGTAATTACAGAGGAGAGTTTCACATTATGCCTGTGCATCATCTCAGCTGCAATAGAAAACAAAATACAAGTGAAAGTTGCAACCTCCTTACCAGATAGGAAGATTATTTTCTTAGCACAGCTTCTGGGCAGCCACGAGGAACACGGGGTCTTTACATTAACTCAGGTGACACAAGAACATTACAACCACGTACAAATAAAGCGTATGGTATTTCTTGCTGGCTTGACGTTATTGTTGATGAGACAGAAAGACAGAGCACTTTCATCGAAGGTGCAGTGAAAGGCAGCAAGCACACCCAGAAACGAGGTACAAGGAGAAAATAGCTTTTCCTGCCAGGAAGGGAGCCTGCCCAGGTGGGACAGGACAGAGGTCTGATTTCCCACAGGGCAAGGAGGAGGATGAACCACACACAGCTGCCTGGCAGGAGAGGCAGGAAGAACAGAGGGAAAACCTTTTCCAGAGCACATTATCCTCGGAGGAGAAGCATTCCTCCTGCAGAACCTTCCCAGCACCAGAACCATTAGGTGGATCCTCAGAAGGCCAAGCACAGCAGGGACAGAGACGGAACCTCCCAGTCAGTGTCAGAGACTGGTTTTGTGCTGACGTAAGGTGACAACTCTCACGTCCTCCTTAGCAAGGGAAATGGACCCACCCTTTTACTGGTACTTTCCTCCTATCTATTTTCCACATACAAAGCAAATCAGGCATTTTCCTACACCTGGCAGTACATACACGTATCCTACCAGCACACTGTTCTCAACCATCCCAGCCTGAAAAGCTGACTGTTCAAGCAACAGCTTATTCAGTTTATTTGGGGTAGATAAAAAGCACGTGCTGACAGCGGTGCAGCAGCAGCACCCAGGAATGCTGCCGAGGCATCAAAATACACGCTGCTTCAGGCACACGCTAATGTTATCCTCCACAACCTATCGCAGCTGCGTTAAGATGTGGGCAATCAGCCTCAGGTGATGGCAGCACAATACATTTGCTTCAGGACATTAGAAAGCCAAAAAATCAAATGCAATCTTTTCTAAAAATCAGCATATAAAAGAAAAAAAGTTTTCCTTCTTTGTGACAAGAAGGGATCAACTTTCAACGCTGAGGCCAAGGTTAACAGAGGATAACGCAAAAGCAAGACATGAAACAGTATCCCTTTTCTGAGGCCTGGCATCCTACAAGTTTTGAAGAAACTGGCAATTCAGCTTGAACGTATTAAATAAGTAATTTTTATTAAATAATAATAATTAAAAAAAAAAGATCAGATAAAGCTCCTGATCAGACAGCATTTCTCTCCCGACAGACATATGACTCTCTCAGGAAACCCTCTGAAGACCAGCTTGCCCTCTGGGTAATCAAGTGACACATAATTAACTTTTTAATCGAGACAGTTATCTTCACATAACTTATTTCCTTCATTTCTTGAACTAAAACTTCCCTCCTGTTCCTCCCCAAACTCCTAAACAAGTCAAAATGTGCTAGTGTAGTTAGGTAACCACTTTCACAGCGTGCTCAGATACAGAAGTTTTGAATTACTCTGTAAGCATTTTACACACACTGTGGGACTGTCACATGATATGTAACATGTAGAAAATCAGCCTTACATTGAAACAAATTACAAGAGCACGGCTGTACAACTGGCAGCTCTTTCTACTCTAACCCAGACCCCTTGCTGCTGTCCATAAGTAATGCTCAACAGTTAAATTTGTTTTTTTAAAAAACACTAATTAATCCACTGCCGAGTAGGTATGATGTAAAACCCCCACTGCCTTATGATGATTTCAAATTCCAGCCTTACTCTCTGCTCCTGCAGCCAGGAAGGGAACCAGCAAAGCTGAAAGGACCCAACAAATCCCTCAGTTACAGACCCACCGGATGAATTTCACGGCTGACCTCAAGTGGGCACCGCGGTTAACGTAGGGACGAGTTGGACAACATACCTTGCACAACAGTTTGCTAACTCGACCTCCCTGGGGTTTCAGCTTGTCGCTGTTGACGTTGCTGAAGACCAACTCCTGACCGCCTCCAACCCTTCCCAGCTATATAGCCTCGGAGGAAACCTCCACCAAATTAACTTTAGTGAGGCTTTTGCGGATGATTCAAGCATGGCAGAGGTTACTAACCCTCCAGCTTTTGGCATGACACAGGAACCAGCGGGGAGAGTACTGGCGTCCTGGAAAGGCGCCAAGTCCCTAAACACCACATTAGCGAGAAATTACGTTTCGGGTATGAGTCAAAGATTGGAAAACGCCTTGCCATCTCAAGTATCAGACCTCAAAACGGTATGAACTTTCATTCTGAAACCAGGCAGAGAGTATGTCAACAGGCTACCACCTGATCCACCTACAAGAGATTTCTTTCTAATTAAAGCAGTTGTGTCATTTCACAATATATTTTTCTCTTGTATTTACAGAAGGATTACTGCCTATTCCTCTTTGATAAAACTGGTAATTTAAGACAAGAGTCAATTCTTAAATTTATCTTAAATCCCCTGTCTATATCCTAAAATCTGAATCTGTCAGAAATTAGTAATATAACTTGTATTAGGAGACACAGCAGTGCTGACATTTGAGAATCCACTAATTATATTTCAGAATCAAACCACTGTAATTCCACAGGTAAACTCTTTTCTCTGTAAACATAACAATTACCCTTTCTGAAATTCAGTGCTTGGTTTCTGCTCACACACACACACATCCCTTGACAGGAGATGTGACAAACACCTGATTAATATTTGGAGTGGGAAGACCAGTGGTCCTTGGGAAACGCTGTACCCAAGCCTCCGGAGCCATTCAGGTAAGTATCAGAAGTACCCCCTCAGCCTTTCAGATTTTACATTGGTACTCTCAAAGCATAAGGGGAAGCGATGCTCTCAGTATCATTTAACAGTTAATTTTGCTCCAAGTTTAAAATAACCTGAACAGCTTCCGTCTCATAAATTAAACGCGCTGAATATTCATTAACAATTAGTTTGCCTATAAGGAATAATACTACTTCAGGTGCACAAATTTGTGCAATCTTATCTGCCAGCCTCAACAATGCTTATTCAGTATTCAGAACTGCTCGTACCAGATTAAAAGACAAATTTTCCGTAGGCGAACATTTAAAAAAAAAAGTGAAACAGCTTAGAGGGAAAAGGAGGGGGGGGAAACAAAACACAAAACTCACTTGACTGTAACTCGATTGGACAAATCCTGAAGATCTCCTGGGTGAAAAAGCTGAGCTTCTTTCAGTCCAATATTTTCACACGCCTTCAGAAAAACATTTATATTATCCTGCGAAGAGAAGTAGAAAGCAGTTGCTTAGTTAAAAGCACTAAGCAGGTTTTGCAAGATGATTAGTGTGAGCCTTTAAATGTCAAAGTCCAGCTCACGGAAATAATACTGAAAAAGCAATCTCGTGGCTCACAGGGGCAGGCCGGCTCCCGCGCGCGCGGGCAGGCTGGGTTGCGATCCCGGCGACTGAAGGGTACGTTAAAGATTACCTGGCACAAGGCAGTGGCGAGCCAGTAGGCAGCAATCTCCACTTTGATGTCAGCTCTGCTCGGCAAACAAACGCCCTCTTCCTAGCTTTGCACGACGAGCCTCACCTCTTGCCTTTAAAAATAACTCCAGCTACTGACATTCACCACCCAGAAACTCTTGGCAGGGGAGGAAGAAGAGGAGGGACGCACCGTTTCTATGCTCACAGACCGATGAGGGAACACTGCACCTGGAGTCTGGGTTTGGTTGCTGAGCAAAGCTCCAGAGAGACAGAAACCAAATCGTATTCAGCTCTGCTGCTGCCTTACTTGGGTTTTTTTTTCCCCTCCTTTGCGTTCCTCCCCTTCCTCTCTAACCCCCCACCCCTCCCCAGCTCACAGCAGTATATAACAAAATATAGGTGCGGTGTCTTACAGCACCCACTCGCTGCACCTGCTGCAGGTCAACCGAACAGCAAGGTTAAAAAAAAAAAAAGAAAAAAGAAAAACAAATCCAACGAGACAGAGAGAGATTACACAACTTGTGATCTCTTTCCACTTCATAAACAATAGGCAATAGGCAAGAAATTCCTTCTCGTTAAGGCGGAATGCTATCAACAACAAAAGAATGTGCCCTCTTGCGCACTTGCTCCACTTCAGCTGGGAGCCACAGGAAAAGGTACGCAGTTACTTAATTCATAAGCTACGCACAGCCCTGTCATGCGAAGGGTTTCTCAGTCAAGGTACTGGCACCAGAGTCTCACAGTACAGAAAAGCTCCACTACAGCAATTTAATACACTTTAAACTCTTCTTTAACATATACTCACTGGGTATGATTATTATTAAATAAATCCACAAAGAAAACAGCAGCTGCTTCTAATACAGACTTTAAAAAACAAAGACTTTAAAAAAAGTAAAGCAAACCTAAGAATTCCCACAACCTTCTGTTTTGAAAGTCCCTAGGATTCTAGTATTTCTTATCAGTCTGTAAACACGGCTTCATTCAAGGAAAATATCTGAACGAGGTATTCCCTGTGCGGGCTCTGCACCCCCACATTGGAAAGACGGAAAGTGTCCCATGCTGTGAAGGTTATGTCCCAGAGCCAACCGGGCAGGGGGAGACAACATGACAGGCAGTGATGATGGGGGACACAACACGGTGATGGATGAGGAAAGGAGGCTGGGAAGGATAGAGGATGGGCAACCTCACCTCTGCCTCAGCACCAGCAGCACTCAAGGGGCTGCCTGCACAAGTGGCCAAGGTAGAGTTCCATGCTGGAGATGCAACCCCAGGAGGGGCATTTACTCTTCCTTTCCATGCAATGCCCCTACAGGGAAAACTGGCTAAATAGAGCATTTTTAGTCAATAGTTGGGCATCACATCAACACTAAAACCTCAAGGACTTCAAAAGATGTAATTTCCTCTGCATGCAAGAGATCGTCAGTTGAAGTCCCATCACGAGAAGGACAGTAACTACTTGTTAAACAGCAACACGCGTGCAACTATCAGATCAGTATTCAGGAGCCTACAGGCAGGTAGAGCAAAGAATGAAAGCAGCACAGCAGAAGAAACAAGTAGTTGCAAGGTAATGAACAGAACTGCCACCAACACCAAAGCAACATGCCCCAATTGGTCTGACCAGGCACCAAAACTTGGAATTAGCTCCCAAACCTACGGGTTATGTCAAGGCATTGTACAGGTAAACAAGGAAGAAGCCTCAGAGATTTAGAGAAATGGATGCTGCCTACACCCCAAGTGCAACGAAAACAAAGCAGAGGAATTGCTCATCAGTGGCTGCTCTGCTGCACAACAGCCAAGCTGTTGGATTACAAGGGAATTACCTTTGAAGGTGTCACAGCAATTAAACCTACCAAAACATGATGAATAACACGGCCCCCGAGACCATCATCACCGACAAGAGTCAAGACCTTCAGAAACGGGTCAGAGTCAGTGGGAGATAACACAGGAGGTAGAACACAGCTAGTCGTGGCTCTCACTGGTGTGCAGGATAAAACATGGTTCAGAATATGCCTCCCACCAGCTCCCAAGCCAGCGGTCTGATCACACCTGACATCTCACAGGTGACTGCCAACACCAGCTCTCCTCCAGTCAGGGCCTGGAATTCACCCCCTGAGCATCAGGAGAGGTTACCCAAAAGGTTGTTTCTCAGGTTTGGATACTGACACGAAAAGGTGTCATTTCAACAAAATCAGCACCTCTAAATACTGTCCTTGCCAAGTTATTCTTGACCATCCCTAATCATTGTAGTAAATCACAGAAGCTACAGGTCTCAAAATAGCTAGCAGTCTTTTTAAACCCTACCAGAATAATAAACCTGCACATGAATTTTAAATAGCACCACAGAAATGAGCGGGGGGGGGGGACACGCTATCAACCTTGCAATTAGATTTATCATTATAAACGAACATGAACATTGTTCAGTGATTAATGCACTCAAATATAGAAGCCATCACACTGTTCCTTTTACCAGCATAGCTGTACTTCAATAAGACTAATGGTCGTTACCACTTCAGCTCAAAAGGGTATACTGCAATCTGGACCTCATTGTAACCGACAAAAAGGCCTCATTTTAAACACTCAGAACCCAGAAGCCTGGAGAAGCACAAAATACCAGGCCTATCTCCTGGTGACCACAAGTCACCCAAGCAGCATGCTTGAGAAAAAAGGGGTTTTGTGCCTGTGTCCACACCCTCCCTCTGCCACCGAGGTGTTCTCAATCTCTGTAAACGAGGGCAGGCTGTTCATATTTCAGAAAGGTTCAAATTAGTGGAGTTGCAGAGAAAGAGGTATGATGATGAGGAGAAGGGAGCTACAGAACGGAGAGAAGTGAGAACTTGATTCCGTTACACCGATAAAATGGAGTGTGGGAAGCGATACTGCTGCCATCTACCAGCACAAGGGGAGCAACACCAGAAGGGGAGAGAAGAGCTGCCCAGTCCAAATGCAAGGATCCATGGGCAGGCAGATCAAAGGCATTCATGCAAACATAACGTTTCTGGCCGTTAAAAGAGAGAGCTTCTGAACTGACTAACAAAGACAATGGGGACAAAAATCAACTAGATGGTTTTAATACAGAGCTGGATCAACGCGTTTCCGCGAGCATCTGAAGGTGGAATTAGCATCATACAATTACGGGTCTTAAATCACAACAAAAATAAAGCCTGAAGCCTTCACCACAAAATTCAAGTACAATTCCCTCACGTTATTACTACTTCTAAGTGTTTTGGTGGGAGGAGGTGGAGAGTTCGGATGGAGATTGAGGGGGACTGTTTGGGGTATTTTTCCCACCCAGATTATTGCGTGATGAAACAACAGAGAATTTTAGATGCTCCCAGCACAACTTCAGTTTCCCACACGCCGCACAGACTTACATTAAATGCGCACCGCAGAACGCTGACTAGGTAGAGCTATTACCATTCAGCATTTCATTTTTGCCTCAAACTTCAAAGTAAACCGCACCCAAAAACTCTGCAAAGTCGTAACATGGGAGAGACAGAGCCAGCAGCGGGAGGTTGGTCATCCACAAGCAGACATTTAAATACCACTGTTAGGAGGAATGGCAAACGATACCACACACTTTCAGGCATGCACCTGCCTTTCTGGTCCCCACGGGGCATCGCTAGCCATAAAACCTTCCATCTACCCGATGCAAAAGTATCCCCCCCTAACCATCACTGAGGAGGAGACAAGATGGCATGCCCATATTGAAAGTGAGACTGTGGTCCATGCCCTCCCTCCAATGACCTAGCAGAACAGGGTTGCCCTTCTCACTCTCACCTCCTCACGGACATGAGGAGAGAGCTGAGTTTTCCTTGTCCTTGCTCACCAGCCCTTCAGCAGATGAATGGGGCAGGAAGAGCAGGGCTGCTCCTGCAGGGCTCCTCATTCCCATCGCTATCCTCGAGATTGCAAAGAAGAAAGAAACCAGTTACTGTATGGGGAAAGCATGAGAATACAGACACCTTCCTTTTAAAAATAATTTAAAAAATTGGGGATCATGACTGGCAGTGGTGCAGTTTGCACCCATTACCAGCTCCTAATGTATGTCACCACGGCAAGAATTTGAGGCAAAGATGATGTGGCACTATGAAAAGACAGGCAAAAATATAGCGACGGTGAGGCAACAGTGGGGAAACACACAGGTTACTCAACACCTTAAAACACAGGGGAAAAAAAAGGAAGGGCAGTTCTAAAATGGAGCAAATAGCATGAGCAACAGGGAAATGGGTGAAAAAACAGGAGTAGACACACAAAAACAATCAAGAAGTTGTTGACCTTAAATAGGAAAAAAAAAAAAACCACACCAACACAACAATCTGAGAAGGGACATACAGTGGGTAAAATGCAAAAAGAATTTAAAAGTCTCTAAAGTGAAAGAGCATGAAGTAAAAGGTAATTAAGAAGAGAGGTCTCCGTATAAGACTGTGTAAAGATCTTATTTTGACTACTTCTGTGCAACGCAACATCCCACTAAATTCAGCTTGAATGTTTGAGCTGCAATTTAATTAAAAAAATAAATCCCTCATTATCATCATTATCTGGGTGAGGCAGGAATATTAATTTAAACAAGTGTGTAAATACCTATGCTTTCTTTAGGGTACAGTCATGCCATGTGGTAAGCCTGTCTTCTCTTAACTGTTTCTCTTCTCTCTGTTCTCCCTCTTAACTGTTTCTCTGAAACCCGACGCATGAACTGAAACACAGCAAGATCTCACAGACATACAAGTTATGGCACATCTTTCAATTCGGTCGGCATCTGGGAGAAAAACAATTTAATTAAGGTGGTGTTTTTCTGTTTTTCCTGGCTGCATCAGCCAACACATGAAGACAGTCCCTTGTCTCTTACACTTATGCAAATACGCAGCATTTCAGTTAATGCCCTTACTTCTACTGCTATTCAAGCATTATTTTGATGTTGGGGTTTTTCGTTTGTGTGTGTGTTTTTAAGCTTTTTTGGTTTGTTTTTTTCTGAGTATGAAGGGCAAGGATGGAAACATAATTTCATAATGGCATCTGATGCTCCCAGGACTGTGAAGCATATTTTCATGGAAGTATTACAGCATCATCCAGGCCGTGTCTTGGTGCCAGAAGTTGTTTTGAATTTCCAAGCTCACAGAAAAGAAAAAAAAAAAAAGAAAGAAAGAAAGAAAGAAAAAAAAAACTCAGTACCTACAGTGCCTAGCAACAAAAACTTCTGACATTTTAGGAAGAGAGACTGATGAATCTTTTTGGCTACAGAATTCTATAAATCATCTGCATAGATCCTATTTAACAGGCATGTTTCTTAGTACTACATTTATGAAGACATTTGGATTTACCTTTAAAGCCTACACTGTCTCCTTCAGCTCTGCATTCACAACAAACTCTCCTTTCCTTATTGGCACCCACATTCCCTTAAGTAAGGGCCTACTTCCATTAAAAAAACAGGTATTTTTTAAAAGCTGAAAGTGTTTTTCATAGATGCAGCATCCCACTGACCACTAAAGCTGGCTCAAATCAGCTCAATACGGAATTCTGAGCTGCACGTTGCAGCAGCATGGCTGCACGGCTATGCGTTGTTTATGTTCCGCAGTGGGGTAAGGGAGGAAACCTACAGCAGGAGCTCGTTGAACAAGTCGGTTAACTTGCTCTTCCTCGGAGGTACGTTTCGGTTATTAGCGCTAGATGCGGGTGCGGGGTGGGGGCACAATGGGCGAGGGAGGAAGAGACGGGAGTGGGCCTGAACCAACCTTGTGGTCTGACCACAGGCCTGGGAGCCAGGAACTCCCAATTACCACCTTGGCCTTGCACGTCATGGTGCTCAGTGCCCGTCACCCACTCATCCCATCTGCAGAATGTAATCCCAGCTCCTACAGCACTTTGTATTTCTCTGAAGGCTGCTAATGGGTTCAACCTTGAACCAAAAAGAGGAGGAGGAGTGGCTGGAATAACTAAACTAGTTTTTTTCCTCCCTTTTTGCGCCCAAAACTAAAAATAATAATTAAAACAATCATCCTGCAGGCATAATTTGACTTACAGTGACCTCAATGCTTCTGTTGGGTAAATTATCCCACCTATAACAGTGTGCAGAGAGCACTGTATTGGCCAAAGATCAGAAACGGTGCTAATTGCTTTGCCACTCCCCTCCGTGTGCCCTTCATTGTTTTTCCATATCATGTAAAATAATAAATCGCTGTTATCCTTGACACAAGGATCCCCTGCCCCAAGCTCTATGCATCTATTAGAGATAGCAACTCTTCAACGATTCCCTTCCAGCCTCCCTCTCAAACAGTAGATGCTCCTGCTGCCAGAACGCAGGAATGAAACTTTCTCCAAACTCCCGTTACCCTGGTGCGCCCAGTATCAGTGATAGCAAATCACACCCCGGAAAAGGAACATTCCTCTTTGCCGTTGCAATGCACAGGTCTCGGCAGAATTCAACCACATTCTGAAGCAGCCTTAGGTACGCAGCATTTTGGAAAAAAAGGCCCATCCGGCCCGCCCTGCGATGACAGCAACTGGTCACGGACCTCTGTAAGACCAAGGTGTGTGCTGAATGATCTTCCCCAGAGTTTGTACCCCAGCCCCACACACTACCCACCGCCCTGTGTGACGGCCAGCGGAAGACCTCTCTGCCCAGCTCACCTCACTGCCTGCAACCTCTTGAGGTCCACAGTTTCTGTCCAACAGGAGTAAATGAGATTAAGGAAAACATGCAACAGAAATTAATGGGGTGGGTTTTTTTGAAGCAGGACTTCTAAGTTGAGAACTTTCAAGGTGCTGGACACAGGAAGGGACCCAGTGACTCAAAATCCCTCACCAGGCCTGTGTCTCTTGCCATGGTACAGCACAACCTTCGCTATGACATTACAGCAACAATGTGTAACGAATGAGCCCTTCCCTGATAAGAGAGGGTGAATATCAGGTTATAAACTGCAGGTGTGTTTCTGGGATGTCACTGCTACCAAATAACGCCAGCTGGAAAGAACAAAGGCAAAAGTACAGCATCTGGGCACCCCGGACAGACATGCCTGGTTAATCGAGAGAGATCTCTGCACTTCACAGCCTCATCCCATTTCGGATGAGACAAAGGGAATTTAGCTCACCCACTCAGAGGCATTCTTACTGTAAAGAAATTATAGGCTCAGAAAGCCAGTAGGGAATAACTGTCCTGGGCTATTTCCATATTTAAACAAGCCTTAACTTTCCCACCAGTTACTTGCATTTCAGTTAAGTTGTGGGGGGAAGGGAAAACAATTAAATAATTAAATAAAATCAAGTGATGTGCTTTTCACCCCAAACGGTTTATAAAAAAAAAAAAAAACAAAACCCAACACAGAATTTAGAAGCGAAATGTGTAAAATACTCCAGTGCCAAGTCACCCCACTACACAGAACTGGAATGACAGTAATCCACTTAGAGGTGAAACTCCCTTGAAGCCTAATGAGTAATAAAAGAAGTAAAGACCTCTTGTTCTCAAAACACTGAAAATTTTGGCAGAGCTTGCTCTACCTCCCCTCACCATTTTCTTTACTGGTATATACACAAGTTTTTCTGTTTTGTTCACACAGGTTAACAATACGATAAAGATGAAATTCAGCCCCCTGCATACAGGGCTAGAAATACAGCAAATCGCCTCAGATACTCAATTCACATGGTCTTTTTAGACTATGATTCAATACTTCAGTCCTCCTAAAAGAGGAGTTTGCGATTTCCTCCGAGTCCATCAGCAGATAGATTTCTTTTGTTTCTCAAGAGAAGTAGCATCCTATTTAACCCTTGCTGCCCTACGTGGGCTCTTCCCACAGTGTGGAGAAGCTCTCCCTGCACGCTCGGGTCAACAGGCAGGTTCGGAGACAATCTGCCTGGCAGCCCATCTGAACTCCTGCATTTAGTGCCTTGTATTCCTCCCCATCCTCACGCCCCGCAGAAGGCAAGCTCTGTCACCGCAACTGCTCGGCACCCCACATTCGGCAGCATTTGGTGTTGGCATCGTTATTTAATAGCTCTTTTACATACATCACTGGAGGAGGGTGATTCAGCACGGGTATATGGGTGCGGAGGTGTTCAGACAGGCGTTAAGAGATGTGGTATGAGGATTTTGCTCCAAACAGAAGAGTGAATAGCAGAGCTGTACAGGCCCAGCACTGATACCGCAGGAAAAAAATATTATCACTGCTGCAATTAACATCTTTCTTTGGAAATTGCCATGAATGTGCACCGCACATCAATAACATTCTTGGCAAGCCAGAAAGAAAAGCACTGTAGTGTCCAGCTTATGAAGATTTAACACAGATAAACACCAACTGCTGCAAGAAATCTTAAAACCACGCTTCCTTGGCAAAGGCAGAAGAAATCAGACTATAAATGTCACAAGTATGATTTAAGGTGTGTACCTTTTCTACGTGGTTGACTTTTTTTTTCCAGTTAGGAAGGAATGTTTCTTTACAAACACAGAAACAGTCATCAGTTATTTAAGGAAGTAAAAATAGCACACAAATGACAGAGTATACCACAGACTACAGCTGATTGAGTTGATAAATGGAAATTTGTTGCAGTTCATTTGGCAACCATATTTATGTATTTTGTTAAGTGCTGGCAAGTTGAGGCAAAAAGGGTAATACTTTTACAGAGCTTTGGGTTAGAGCAGAAAGAGGGATGAAAAATTTCCACATTAGAAAGTTCTTGCTGCCAATCACATTACTTTACAGTTAGTTTACAAGAATTTTTAAATTAATTAATTTGCATTTTGACATCTCATCCCAGTAACACGCTGGAAGCATCAGTTTGGAAGACATGATCTCATGTAAAGCAGCTTTGATTCACAGAGATCAACCAACAGCCTCAGCACTTACTGTCCCGTAACAAAGAGACTAGAGCAAGTAGTTGAAACACCATTTGTTGAGGGCTGCAGCACCCATACAACTTCTCCCCAGTTATGTCTGCTAGATATGTTTCACTTCATCATCATCCACCCAAAACCTGTCAAGTTCAATCCAGCATTTGGGTTTCATTCTGTCCGATTGAAGACTTGAACAGCTATTAAAAATGTCACAAAGAGTTTGCATCAACCTCCCCTTTCCCCACACCCTACATTTCAAAGTGTTTAGGCAGCAACAGAAAACAATTAAAGGAAATTCAGAGTTAAGGCTGAAACGTACCATATGTTTTCAAGTAGAAGGACACAAAGCATCAGTAAACCACTGCCGAGATTAATACTCCCACTATCAGGCATTGAAAGACTACAGAACAATGTCATCTCTAACTATTAATAACCATACTTCCTTTCTAGCACACAACCCTCTTTTCTTAATTGTCTAGCAGAGGTATTTCCATACAAGCCACATTCCTCTTTCCCATATGACAGTAGAAAGAGTACCAGAACTGATTTATAGTTCACATACATTCCTATCAGGTCTTGCATCACTCCTGACATTTGTTAATTTATAGTTTTAAGTTCTCATATCAGGCTTTTTTTTTTTTTTTTTAAAGTTGGCATTACAGTCTATGAGAGAACTGGACTGAGAGTCAAAATTTGACGCCTACCCTACTCTGACTTACTGACTGACCTCAGGAAAGCCACTAAGTCTCCTCTGCTCAGGCTCTGCTATCTTCAGGTCTAGAAATGAAACCACAGAAAAGATCTCTTTGCAAAGTACTCCAAGATCTAACATTTTAAAAACTGCACGTGAGAGGAACTTTTGACTCTTCAGACTTTTCTTACATTCTTAAGCATAATGATCAGATTTCTAAAATGCTTCATAAATTTAAAAAGACTTAAAGATTTAAAAAGAAGTCATAACTACTTGTTTTTTTCATCCCCCAGTTTGTGTGCCTATCATTCTCCTAAATTTGAAGCAACATCTGCTTAGATGTTTGAAGTAATGGCAACTGTGACTTCTGAATTTTACAACTGATGCATACATGCTAATTTCCAATTACACTTTTCATAGCAATGACCAAAAAAATCTCACTAAAAATTCATTAAGTAATAAATTTAACATGTTGTTTGATGGTTACATTTGAAATACCATCCTGTGTCACTTCTCAGGTGAAAAGATATTTTCTCAGACTAATATAAATTCTTTTTTGTCCAGGAAACTTGTTTGAGCATTTCAGCTGGACCACTGATCAAAGTAAAAAGTTTCCCCTCCCATGTAATTGTACTTGTCAGAACAAAACTAGATGCTTAAGGTGTATCCTAGTCACCTGTTTGGTAACACTCATGCAGAAGCCCTCATCTGGTTTAAGCCCTTTTAAAACCTAAAGATGTTATTGCACTTACCGCAGTAAGCATACCACTACGCATTAAAATACTTTTCAGTATTTAATAAAACTGCATCATTTGCCATAGCAGACTGATTTCTAGCTAAGTATAACAACAGGTTGAAGTATCTGGAGGAAAAAAAAAAAAAGAAGGAAAAAAATCCAAATAAAAAAACAAAAGCCATGGAGAACATGGTACCTCAAACTGCTTGTTTGTTTTGTTAAGTACAGTAAAATATGATTAAAGTTATGCTGTCCTTCCTAACAATTACCATTTTTTTATTTAAAAAAAAAAACCACCCCCAAAAAAACCAAAACAACTCCTGCTTCTCACAAGAAAAAGGAATAGTACACTGGAAGCTTTTTACCTCCAGCATAAAAAGGATATTGAATGAAAAGAGGTAGATAACTACTCTGATCTCAAGTGCTTCTGAGCCTGCATTAAATGTATAGGCTGCCTTATAAAAGGGAGCACACACTGGATGAAGGGCATGAGTTCTGTCAGACCCTATTCACTTTCACTTTCTCCCCATTGCTCTTAACTTTCACACATACTAAAGTTAAGAATAAAAGTCACATGTAATACTAAATGGTCCTGTAAAACAAAAATGTCCACTCACCCAGGCAAAGATTATGCCAAGTCACTAGAAATCTCTTAAAAAAACTTGCCTACTGAATTCCCCAACAACTTGCTGAGCACATTCACCCCAAAACGGGCGCTGATGCCTTTTAAACTTTGTTTACACCTTGAAATTATCAACTTTTCAGAAGGGATGTGTATCGTCTTGTGCCTCGCCTTATGAAAAGCAATACCAAACTCATCAGCTTCCAGGTGAAAGACATCAAGCAGGACTTACGCAACTTCACTCTTCGCAGCAGCACCGCATACGCGTTCACCCTGGACCTATGAATTTACAGTTCACAGACAAATCGAAACCCCGAGACCCGGATCAGCCACAAGGAAGGGCAACGGAGGCCGGGCTAAAGGCAGGGCCCACAGCTGCCGTGTTAGCCGTGATGTGTTCTGGTACTCTCTTCTCTGAAAAGGTGACTACACCTTCAGAAGAAAAAGCAATGCCCCTCATCACTCAGTATTACTCCCTTATCACTGGAAAAATAAATGTCAGACAAGCAGACAGGGGAAATCAAATGGTTATCAGCTCATTAGTCAGCTCTCAACCAAAAATCATGAGACTGTTTCTTACGAGCATTTAGGACACCGTTAGTTACTGCACAACCAGCAATTCCAATATTTTGGGGGGCTTGGTAGCAAAGCAAAGTAAACAGCAATAGCTTTTATGTAAGTTAGTTAATTTATTTGTGTATTTGCCCCTCCTCATCTGCCATGAAAGGAGAAGGAGTTCTGTTATACTCATTTTCTCATACCAGACAAGCTATTACTGTAATTACTAAAGTAGCCCATACTAATCAAATTCACAGAGCACGAGTTTAATATTTTAAGATTCAAATTGTTAAAAAAAAAAAACAACAACAAAATGCAGGAAGACAGGAAGTATCGACCACTATAAAGTCTATACTAAACACATGGAGGTGAACAGCAGCACAAAATAAATATTCAGAATTTTCAGGATGAAGGAATGAACTTTAGAAGTACAGCTGCTTTGAAAAAAGGATTCTTTTTTAAAATGAAAATAAGCCCTTTCATATTAATATTGCCATCAGATTTTTAAATTTAATTGCAGGACATAATAAATTTGATTCTAAGTAATCTAGAGAAGAAACTTTGTTGCCAAATCCTAAATAAAATATACAACTGAAATATATTTTCACTTGCAAGTGTGGATTTTACAAAAAAAAACAAAAACAAAAACAAAAAACCCACCAGTTTAAAAGTATCCTATATTAAAAGTCAAGATGTCATCTGCATACCATTCCTCTGCAACACAAAAAAAACCACCCTGTCAAGAAAACTTTCCCACAGAAAAGGAAATTTGGCCAGCTCTACATGATGACAAGAGATAAGGAAGTACCAGGGCGGTTACATGGTTTGCAGTGTTAGGCACAAAGGCTCAGAAAAATATCTTTTATAGGCAGCATTTCTATCTTCTCCACCCCGTCTTTATCTCCACTTTCACTGTGGTATAGCTTTCTCACATACTTGTCCCTTCTTACCTTTGTTATCCCCCGTTTTCCTGGTTTATGAGGTGCATGCCAATGATCTCCATAACAGTGTCGCTCTCTCTCACTGTCTGAGGTGGTTGTCTTGGTGCAAGTGGAATTAATAGCTTCTGATATATTAAATAAGCAAATTATAGAATGTATAGAATGGGGGCCTACAAGGAAGTTGGGAGGGGACTTTTTACAAGGGCCTGTAGTGACAGGACAAGGGGGAATGGGTTTAAATTGAAAGTGGGGAGGTTTAGATTGGATATCAGGAAGAGGTTCTTCACAGAGAGGGTGGTGAGGCACTGGAACAGGTTGCCCAGAGAAGCTGTGGATGCCCCATCCCTGGAAGTGTTCAAGGCCAGGCTGGATGAGGCTTGGAGCAACCTGGTCTAGTGGAAGGTGTCCCTGCCCATGGCAGGGGGGTTGGAACTAGATGATCTTTAAGGTCCCTTCCAACCCAAACCATTCAATGATTCTATGTACTGGTGTTACATTAGACTATAATAGAGGGAGAGATGTTTGAGTAGCATGTGTCAGGAGGGCATGTTGGGCCTTGGTGAACCAGGAAAATAAGGGTTTGAAAAATCCTGCCTGGAAAACTATCAAGATGCTCTTCACCCTAAAGGAACACTAATTCCCCACAAGAACAAACAAAAAAATCCCACTGTACAGTATTTCAGATGCACATGTTCAGAAATGGGACTGCCTAGAGACACACAGTTTCACTCTCGTGTGAAAGGGAAATAAAAGTTCACTCAAAAACCCTCTGCCAAAGCTGAAGAACTTCACGAAGATGATATGCGGGGCTAATACTCATCCAGCCCTCACACTGAGAGTTGGACATATCTCTACTTGTTTTAAAATAGGGACCAACTTAAGAAAGAAGCAGTAATAGCATTTAATTTACAATTCTAAAAAACCCAACAGCTTTCTACTCTACCCTGTGGTTTGACCGCAGCCCTCTGACGCGATGAAACACTTCCCAACCACAGAGCAAAGCGTTGCACGTCCATCTAACTCACAGGAGGTGCAAGGAAATACACATGGTCTTGAACAACCCCATCGGTACGCTGCAAGGCAGGGCTTCCATTAGGTACCACTCCCCAGAGGAGATACTGGCTCTAACTCTGAATTTGCATCACCACCTGCTCTCAGGTGGAAGCTTAAACTAAAATTTTGCCTTGCTACAGAGCATAAAGTTATTTATCCTGAGCAATGTATTATTCTGGCAGGTATGTCGAGCTTGTACGTACTATACAAAACTCATTCATCTTCCCACGCTCTCATGATGTCTTAGGACTTTCATCCCCCTTCATGATTCCCTCTGTGTTCAGCCAGCTGAGTTGGAAATGTGAAGTTTCTAGGGAACAGCGGCACTGCAGCCAGAAATGCACCTCAAAATTCTCTGCAGGCCCTTGGTGGAAAATACATTGTCAGACCACAAAGTCCTTCCCCTTGTGTATCCAAATCCGTATCCAAACCATCTCATGTGCTGGGATTCAAGCTGAATGTCTGTATTTATTAAGAACCAGGTTATCTTTGGGTTTGCTTGTGCTAAACATTCATCTTATTTCCACTACCCCCACCAGCCAAGAACTCCAAGCAAAATAATTTTGCAGGATCTGAACCCAGCAAGATTTATCAGTTCAAGTCATTTTCTTTAAATCCCATCTCTGTCATACCTAAGTATGGATCAGAAAATGTGGATTTTTAGGGCAGACTGCACTTGCACTACTGTGAATAATGAAATCCCAACTTGCACAACCCTTTGATCTTTTGGTTACCCTTTCCATGTCCCCCAGAAGTACCAGAGGGTTTCAGGAACTGCTACTCAGTGCCAGTCTGCTCACCCGCTCTGCTGTCCAAGGGAAAATATATGCATTGTGCTTTACACAAACTGTGTATGTCAGACAGCTTGAAAGATAAGCAGAAATTAAGTTTTTGTTTCTCAGAACGTATTTTAGTGCAAAGGTTTTAAACAAACAGCATTTTAAATAAAATGGCCAAAATCAAAGCAAAGAAACCAACAGCCACGTCCCAGCTGACTCCCTTCAGGAAACCTACGGGGAACATCACCGTCTCTGAAACCTGCCATGCGCTGTTAAAAAGCGGCACCTTTCTGCGACTGCTGCTGGAGCGCTCTGCACCCTGCAGATGACATGCCACACTGCTCAGGAATCCAGCTCAAGAGCTGCGTCGGCATTTCTGTGGTCACTCGTCTTTGACCATCGCTTCCCTGAAACAGCTCTGCTACTTGCCTTACCCACGGTGAAGCAGTTCACTTTTCCAAACTGGAACATAAACAAATAAGCGAACATGGCTAAGACGATGGCTAGATCTCACCCAAACCACACGAGGTACATGCCTCCCATGGAACAGAGAAAGCCAGGCTGCAGCAGCAAGCTGCTGGATGGAGATCAAGTCATGGCTGGGTCCAACTCTCCCTCCCAACGAGTTTTAACAAACCTGTCAAAGATGTTCAGTTTTGGGCCCCTCACTACAAGAAAGACACTGAGGTGCTGGAATGTGTCCAGAGAAAGGCAGTGGAGCTTGTGAAGGGTCTTGGAGCACAAGTCCTGTGAGGAGTGGCTGAGGGAGCTGGGGTTGTTTAGCCTGGAGAAGGGGAGGCTCTCCAGGGAGACCTTATCAGTCTCTACAACTACCTGAAAGGAGGTTGCACAGAGGTGGAGGTTGGTCTCTTCTCCTAAGTGACAAGTGATAGGTCAAGTTGCACCAGGGAAGGTTCAGACTGGATAGTAGGAAAATTTTTTCACTGGAAGGATTGTCAGGCATTGGAAGGGGCTTCCCAGTGAAGTGGTTGAGTCACCATCCCTGGAGGTATTTGAGACATGTGGACAAGGTGCTTAGGGACATGGTTTAGTGGTGGACTTAGTAGTGTTAGGTTAAGGGTTGGATTTGATGATCTTAAAGGTCTTTTCCTATCTAAAAGATTCTATGATTCCATGCAAGTTGCAACCTAGCCTTCCTGCACCTGTCAAATTCTGGATACATCTAATAAATTTTAAAGTTTGCCTGGTACCAATTCAGCATTTTTGGTTAACCAAACACTGAGTTTCATTTCAGTATTTCATCATTAAAACACATATTTATTTATTCATTCCATCATGATTCAACCTGAACCACTGTGATCCACACTCTAAATCACTAGACAGTGGTATAATCAAACTAAAGGTGAAAGCTAAGGCTTATTTTCAGTTGACTAAAGTGTGGTTGCAATTAATGCAATCCTGCTCATATAAAGCAGTATTAGATTTTATGAGAATGAAGGTGTCACAAAAGCAAATGACATAACAAATTAATAATGCATTTTCTTCATTAAAAGAAAAAGCACCTCAGTTCCCCAACTCAAAAAAAAAAATTGCACTCACCATTCCATTTAAAACAGAATGTTTCATTGTTCATACAGGCTTTCACTTCCTCTTTTACCCAAGGAATTTGTTTGCAAAATAACCATAAACTCAAAGGAACAATATAATGCAACTTTTCTGGAGATTCAACCGAAGATGCCTGTTGAACACTGTATTTCTGTACTGCCAAAAAAAAAAAAAACCCAATGCCAAGTATTTGAAGTGAACACAAAGCTTAAAGATGACACTTGAATGGAAGACAAATATATTAAGTCCCTATAGAACAAAACCAAACCTGAAGAAATTCCAGGAGAGGAAGAAAAGGGGAGTGGGGGGAAGAAGATGTCTTTTAAAGCATTTGTTTTCTTCTGATAATCAGACTGCCACAAAACTTTCAAGAATATGGGGGGTTTGTTTCCTTTTTATCTGAAAAGCCAGGAAAGAAATGGATGTTATTTTTCCAGCTATGAATGTATAATTTGTTTTGGAAATGGACTTGAGGATGTGAGCCTAGGGGACCATAGAGAGAAGCTGTAGAAAAAACATGATCAAAAGATCTTCATATTAAAGGATTTGCAAGACCCACATTCAAGTGGTAGCATCTGTTTATCCTTTAGAAAAAAATGCCATCTCTTGAAGTTAAAACTTCCATCTGGTTTAAAAAAAAAAAAAAAGAAAAAAGTCCCCCTTATCAATAGTAATTTCTAAATCTCATAATGGCCTAGTGGAGAGCAATTAACGAAAGACTGAAAGATACAGAGAACAGCAGAAGTATATATACGAAGCCACACAAAACAGGGTCTAGAAACAGATTGTGGGAGTAGCAACCTACGAGCAATTAAAGTATTTCCAGAACATGGCAAGAAAGCCTACCACCTAATTCCTTAGCAAGCTCTTCCCATCTCCAAATCCTATATTTCATCAGCCACAGTATTCCAAGCCTGTAAGGTAGCAATGTTTGCTTTTCCATAAATGCACAAACCCATCATTTTTAGTTTGAGCTTTACATGCTGGGATGAAAGCTGGGCTCTTCAAAGCTGGTATAACTGAGCATATTCCTTTCAAGCTCGGGAAAATACATCCCCCTTCCCACCACGGCCATCATAAGCACCATCTTCTGAAACTCTCCTGCTATTGCCCTCATAATCACAAACTCCTGCAACTGAAGTATTTATGAAAAACCTTTTCCGTGGGCTAACACAAGACAACAGCTCTCTCAATTACTATCTTCAAGTGGTATTTTAACATCACCACCAATGGATGATCTTGGTTTATGAGAATCATCCACCTTTCGTCCCCTTTCCTTTATTTTTGAAGACTTGTAGGAACTAGAAAAAACTTGAAGAGCCAAAAATATACTACAAGGTAGGTATAAACTACACACCTAGTGAATACTCTGAATTTTTTCGTCTGGAAACAAACAAAAAAAAAATACATGTAAACCCAAGACTTCTTACAGTTATGATTCAAGACTACACTTAAGTCACCACAAAAATGAAATCTAGCCTATGGTTTTCTGGTTTGGATCAACTGGCTACTTCAGATGCCACGTAGGCAGTCAAACTGCTGATAGAATAACTGTGCTGCCATCCCCAGAATGATTTTGGTTTCATTTGAATTCTTTTTTAGATGCTTCACAGGAAAAGAATGTGCAGCACTCGTTAGTCACAAGCCTAATACCCTGAGCTTTTCTGGGACAAAGGCAACTAATACTTTCTACATTCATTTGATGTGGAAATGCACGTTCTCAGCTTGTGCAATAGTATATGGCAAGTTAACCCAATCTTATGACCTCCGGGCCAAGTTCACTACGCTTCTTCTCTAATGAGATACACAGTCGACCAGCAAAAGCAGATGTTTTGTTGGCTCATCCCATTAAAACATATAAATACAAGTATATAGAGACGTTTTGCATTCTACTCCTACTAAGAAACCAGATAACTTTCCCTAATGTTGAGATTGCATGTTTACCAGAAGGTGGGATTTCCTGCTTGTTACAGGAATCATGCATGTCCCTATTCACCTTGAGTCTTTTAAAATGAGACTAATAGTTCTGGTGACAGGACTAAGTGGTCTAGATACGCTGGTGACACAAATAGCCAAAGCAGCTACTTTCCCAGGAAAACACAAGGAAAAGAAAAAAATCTTTCAATTCATTTATCCACAAAAGCATTTCTGATGCTAAATGGCTACGAAATTTATCCTGCAGTCTCTGACCAGCAAACCTGTCAAACAGTATACAGGAAATCTTTAAAGTTTCCTGTGAAAACGATTACGTGATTTTTTTTTACCCCCCACCCTACGGACAACATGATTTACAGCCAAAACCCTGGCAAATCCCTCAGCTGAAACCTGAAAAGAGATCTTTGCATCATCAGAGTCATTTTAACGCAACCTAAGCTTTGCTGTGGGTGGGGAGAAGCAGATCCTAAAAATACTCGTGTTACACAGAACATTTCCTAGTCTGCCCTTTCTCTAATAGATGAACATCTGAAATGGCTTGTGAATGTAAAACAGGATAGTGGCCTTTAAATAACAAGTAACAGTATAAGTTTGTGGACAGGAGCCATCAGTGCTTGGTACATCTGGGGATCATGAAGCTTCATGCAGTGACAAGCTGGTTGAAGTTAAAGATCCAAATCACAGAACAGGTAACCTTTGCAGTGTCAGACAATGTATAAATGGTACAATTTTAAGTAAAAATGGTAATGAAGCTAAAATATTGAAAACTTAGGTTTTGCAGCAAGACCAGGTAAGAACAATAGGCAAGAGAGCACTCATTAAAAACAAGAAAGCTGAACTTCAGAGTCATACCCCGTATATTGGGTTTGATGTCATTACTCTGGTAGCCCAGAAAGCCAACCGTATCCTGGGCTGTATCCGGAGAGGTGTGGCCAGCAGGGCGAGGGAGGGGATTCTGCCCCTGTACTCTGCTCTGGTGAGACCCCACCTGGAGTACTGCGTCCAGCTGTGGAGCCCCCAATATCAGAAGGATATTGACCACTTGGAGAGAGTCCAGAGGAGGCCACGAAGATGATCAGAGGGCTGGAGCACCTCTGCTATGACGAAAGGCTGCGAGAACTGGGCTTGTTCAGCCTGGAGAAGAGGAGGCTCCGAGGAGACCTCATTGCAGCTTTCCAGTATCTGACGGGGGCCTACAAGGGTACTGGGAGACGACTTTTTACAAGAGCCTGTAGTGATAGGACCAGGGGTAATGGGTATAAATTGAAATCAGGGAGGTTTAGATTAGATGTCAGGAAGAAATTCTTCACAGAGAGGGTGGTGAGGCACTGGAACAGGTTGCCCAGAGATGTTGTGGATGCCCCATCCCTGGATGTCTTCAGGGCCAGGCTGGATGAGGCTTTGAGCAACCTGGTCTAGTGGAAGGTGTCCCTGCCCATGGCAGGGGCGTTGGAACTAGATGATCTTTAAGGTCCCTCCCAACCCTAACCATTCTATGATTCTATGATTCTACTCACCAAGCCAGCTATTGGAGTTGACAAACGATTGATCTTCTTAACGACGCCAGGCTTGATCTTGTTAATCAAACTAAAAAAGAAGTCACATGATTTTGTTACATAATCTACTTTATTTAAACATCAGTATTAATGGTTATCAGTAAACACTTTGCATATAGTCCTAATTTACATGACTCGAGCCAAGTAAATGTGAACCTATTAAACCTCCCCTCGAAATTTTTTAAAATCAGTTTTCCAAGAAGCGACAACAGATTGTAGAAGCAAAAAATGAGGCAAGTCACACACACACACGTACAAAATATTGCTGAGAATGGCAAAGTGAAGAAGAAAGGAAAAGAAAACGCCTGGGTATGCGTAGGAAGTGGATCTGTGTTTCTACTGCATGGGTGGTGATGCTAATCAGTTTCAAGTTTCCTATTTAAAGATTTTCTTCACATAGAATTTCTGATCCAGAAGAGGTGAAAAATATGTCAGAATGTTAATTTTCAGTGTTCAGTGTGAAAGTGCTGAAACTCCTTTAAGTGTAAGAATCAGCTTGGTTTTCATCACGCTATCTAGCCCAGTATGATGTGTGCAACAATCATTTTGGGTGCATACAATTTACACATGCAAGTCATTTCCGGTCTCAGCCAAAAGAGATTGAGCCTCATATCACTCTTACTTGATCCAAAATTCATAATTAAACTGAGAAGATAGGACAGACTGATGCATCACTGTTGAATACACGAGCCTAAACACACACCTTGTCCTGCAGTGAGGATGAGGCACAGGATTCTCTGCACCTTCACACCCAGGTTTTCAGTCACGGAGGTAGGGAAATACTGTGGTTCACTGAATTACACGCTAGACCACAGGTTCAACAGAAGAGGGACCTGAAGACACCCTGCAGACTTCATCTGCTTATATACCTTTGAGGGTTTTGGACTTACTCCCTCTTCTTGTTGCTGCTTGTCTGGCCAGATCCTTTACACCACAAAACATCTGTAAGGTTTTTGTGATCTACCCACGCCAATACGGAGTCAGGACCCAGAGTTTAAAACTCTGTGTGGGACTTGTTTTTGCTCAAGCACCAAATATATTTGGAAAATAAACAAAAAGGACAGAGTTTACCTATACACACTGGAATGGAAGAGAGATTTCTAAGTGCCTGCAGAAGAAGTAGTAATGGCTGCAGGTCCTGAGATTTTTCAACTGCATTTATTTAGTGTACAAAACACATTAGATAAATAAATAAATGAAGTCACTTCTTTTGTGTTTTTGAGGAAAAGTTATCTATCTTACAAAATTTTTCTACACTTGATTGTAGGCCAGGCTGGATGAGGCTTTGAGCAACCTGGTCTAGTGGAAGGTGTCCCTGCCCATGGCAGGGGGGTTGGAACTAGATGGTCTTTAAGGTCCCTTCCAACCCAAACCATTCTGTGATTCTATGATTGTTCTTCAGAACATGAAGTAACATGTGGTTGGGAAAACTTTAGTGACTTCCTCCCTCTAATGTACACGCAGGAGATATGGTGTAATGTAAAAGGGTTTCTTATGTCAGCTACTGATGCACACTTGGTCATTATGTTGGCCAAACAAATGAACTAGACTGCTATAGGAATACAGGGTGCAAATATAGGTCTTATCTGCTACAGTTTAAGTCAAATGCACCATCTCCAGAGATTATCTGTGGGCATTAAACTAGCCATTGCACAGGTGAACCAAGGAAACAATCAGTGTCATGTCTAGTTTGTTTCCACTATTTAAGATATTGCACTCTATTGACTTTGGTGAAAACTGGACATCTGAAAACCTTCCCCTGTGTTACTCTTTTCCATTTCCACAGAATTTCTGTGAAAATCACTTCTTGTACATCAAGTTTAAAAATTATGGCACAGGAAGAGAACTCTATGATTTAGTGCAGCATCATGAAGCATCTTTTGCTTTAAAGAAAGTTGTGTGCCTCCTAAGGCAAGCTGCTCAGCTGAAGGAGCTACAGAATGTTTTTCTTGCATATGGCTATTAATTACAGATAAATTTAACTTATTTGCATTTGGCAGATGGAGGCTCATATTCTTTTAGCAAATAAGCGTCAACAGTGAAGATATCGGAGGATTAAAGGATCACTGCCAATTCTTAAAGACACTATTTAAAAGTTGCAGCTGAATACAATACACACATTCCACTAAACACATACCTGAAGAAACACCTTCTTATTAAAAGTATGAAGTATTTTTATTACCACATTCAGTCCAGTTAACATTTGATTATTGAAGTAATGAAAATAGCATGTCCATGTGCACAGCATCATTCAATCCTCAGAGTGAATCAATTCCCTCATAACACAAAGACAGCTGCAGAAGCAACTAGCAAGGTAGGCTGTATGGGCAAAGGGTCCAGAGAAAAATAGTGGCAAGGACAGGTAACACAGTAATATTCACAGAAGGTAAAAATGCCTTTTTGCATTTGCTTTGATATGTAGTAAATACGTATATATATCAGAGAACTGAACCTTTACAAATATTTCTTTTGAAGTTAGCTTGGCTGAACAGCTTTAAGAGTGGCTCTGATACTTCATGTATTTTTTTAAACATCCCAGGTAGTCCTCCAGTGAGATTTCTGTCTTACTGGAGTTCTAATGACATCTACACCTGCCGTTCCTTAAAATACTAAGGGATTAGCACTGTTTCCAGTCCTGGGAACTTGTTCCAGTAAGTACAAAACCTATTACCAATATGTGGAAGATACCTGACAAGTGGACATTTTACACCTCTGACTCAGTCTAGCAACGAAACCAGACAAGTCAGATTAATACCAAGCCTATAATATGTAAGCACAAGGAAGCTTTTTAGAGAAAGAACTCCAAAAAAAGCTGAGGTCAGAGTTTGTTGTTGAAAGCAATAACCAAGTCAGTCCAGAAAGTACTGAAACCTGGACTGCATGTGCACATACATGAGAACAAAACTATGTTATGCTGAGACCCAATCCATTTACTTTTATCATCCTAAAGTGTGTGGTTTTGGGTTTTTTTTTAAAAGTGTGTTTTTATAAAGTATGCCAGATGACATCCAATAGATTCTACTTTATTGAGATACTTGGATGAAACCATAAGAGCAGTATTACTAATTAATAGACATGTTAAAGTCAAATGCATGTCTGTTATCTTTCATTTACAATTTTATAAAGTTCACTTCTGAAACATAGCACTTTTTAACAAGAAACTTCTCCAGGTATAAAGTGCTCTGCTAGGCATAGCTGGCTTTCAGGATTTAGAGAACAACCAGCACACAAAGTTTACAATTGTTTCTCACAAGGTTGTAGGGATGGAGGACAAAAGCACAAACCCAAAAACCAACAGCGGGTATAGGGGTAACTGAGTGCTTTGATCACAGCCATGGCCACACCACCTTGCACAAGCTGGAGAGAAAGCCCAGCGACACCATTAGCATTATAACCAATAAAACCAATCAGTGGCCAGAAGATCATCACAATCCTCTCAGGAACACACGAAGAAGCGTGTGGAACAACACATGGAACATGTAGATGGAAAAAGGGGATGTCTGAAAGCTGTTCCTCCTTCCCACAGAAAACAACAAGTAAAAAAATTAAAAGTTACTTGTGTCGAAATACTTTTGGTGCTTCAAAAGGCCAGCCAGGAAAGAGGCCACGTGACATTAACCTGGTCTAGTGGAGGGTTTCCCTGCCCATGGCAGGGGGGTTGGAACTGGATGGTCTTTAAGGTCCCTTCCAACCCAAACCATTCTATGGATCTATGATATAGGTAAGTCAATACTCACTCGCACAACAGGACTCCATTTTCTAGAGCTGCTCGGAAGTCTTTGGTTCCAAAGCTTTTCCCAGTAACTGTCTATAAAAGTAAGAAGTCAGAGTTAATTGGAAACAAACACAGTATCAGGACTAGCAAGAGTATCTAACGTACTAAAACCCCACCACTTTTCAATTCGATACTTAGCTCGTGTTACCTATTATTTTCTCACATTAATGTCAAAAGAAATAAGTTTTAAAAAGCATTTCTTTATGCCTCAAAAGAAGTCAGATCCAACATCTTCAAATAGTTTCCTCTAGAGTAAGTCTCACTTCAGCTGGTGTCTACAGGAATACTTATTATTTTCTAAAGCAATACCAGCCACACCGTAAAGCACGAAATAAATTTCAAACAGAAGTGCAAAACAGAGAAGTCTTATTTTGTATTTCATTTTACAGTGTGTATACTCATGATATCCGGCACAAAGTATTTTAATAGGGTTTTTTTTTTCCCCTGCCACATGCACCTAAGGCAGTGTGACTAAAGAACCGCTCCAGCAAGTCTGCATTACCACGTGCACATCAATTCCCATTACTTGGCAAGTGGTGGGACTATACTAATGGGACTACTTTTTATATCCAGAGTGAAAAGCAGTGAACAAGAACAATGTCTAATAAAGGACTTAAGATACCCAATGCCAAAAGCATTGCCTACAGGTTTTCAGCAAAGTTGTTTTCCACAAAAACCAAGATTGGCTTCTGGCACTAACTCCATCTCAAACGAGACATGAACACAGCACCCTGCTCAAGTCTAAACTCACCTGGACTCTACTAGATCCCCCATCTGCCCACATCCCTTTGAAGGGACCAAATTTGGCAGATTTCTTCAACACCCAGATTAGTAACTCACATGCAAGCCACAAAAGAAGTCAATATTCCTTAAACATTCCAAAAGAAGGTTTTTTTCCAGTTAAGTATAGCAACCAAACACTAGGAAGGGTATTTATTTGTGCTTAGAGGTCACCAGGTTCAGTCACTGGCTAACTACAAACCTCTCTTTGGGGATCCTGACCGTCCCCAATACTGCACAGGACTTCAGGCACACAATTTAAAGTGCTGTGGAACCTGCGTGCATTCAGACCAAAGCTACTGGTTACCACAGTAATTAGGGAAATTAGTAGTGAAACAAATGAGCTGGGCTTGGTAAAAGAGCAAAGGAGAGAATGTAGCTCTTTAAAGACCTGTTATGTTGTCACCCTATTATTTTTTTCCTAAATTGCAAAAGGAATGTATACTACCACCAGAACATAAGCTAGAATTTAAGCAAGTAGTTTTTATGTAAGCTATTTTTTTAATTAAAAAGCTGTAACTTCAATCTTCCTATTGAGAACAAATTGAAAGTTACTAAAATCTTCTTTTAGGGTTTAATCCCCCCCAGCCCCCCAGGATTTAACAAATAAGAGGAAAAAATTGACAAACCAACTCAAGATCAGAAAAATGTCAACATTCAGGAATGTGTGTGTGGAGGAATCAATCTCAACACTTTTATTAACAACAAAGGATGACAATGATTCCCCTGGCAAAACTTCATCTTACACAATATTCCTTTATCAGTCTGTTCTTACAGAAAAGCGTTACATCTTGGCAATAACATTTTCAAGAATAATTTCAAAACACAGCATCTGGAAATGACCCTTATGTCAAATAAAATATGGCCTTTTGCTTTGAAATTTGTATAGAAAGCTGTTACATTTAGTGATAATGATTTTGAGGATACTAGCCAATGTAACATGACATTACTGAAAGTTTAAATATAAATATTTGTGTTCCCCAGGTAATAGGGAATATGGGTTACAAATCAAGCCCTTCATTCTGCAAGCTAGGAACTTGAAGTTTGCCTGTCACACAGCAGAACTGTACTGAAATAGGGGTCACAGGATGGGAGTCAAGCTTAATGGTTATGTTTCAAACTCCAATCAAGTCTTAGAGTCCAAAAGTTATCCTCTTTCTGTAGATATCGATGACAACTACAAGACTATGGAGCCCAAATATTTTGTTTAGTATAGACATTTTATTGGGAAGTCATGCATGCAATTGGTGGCAAGATGTTTCCTTCAGTTAGAGCGTTTGGGATTTCCCATCCCAAACCTGAAATATCTTAAAAATCCACAAGCAACCTTCATGCTGGATTTTCTTAAAAAAAAAAAAAAAAAAAAAAAAAAAAAAATACGAAATTATTCCTCAAGAGGTCAAGGAGCATGTGCTATTGAAGACCCATTAAACTTCAGCGTAGCCCCTCCAGAACATAGGAGTGTCACGCTGCAGCACATCATCACAAAATTATTCCTCAAAAGGACAAGGAGCATGTGCCATTGAAGACCCGTTAAACTTCAGCATAGCCCCTCCAGAACACAGGAGTGTCACGCTGCAGCACATCATCACATTCTCATGGCACATCTTGTGGTCTTTTCCACAAGAAAAACCCAACACCTCTGCCTCCAAAATGGCGTGTGGAACATTTTTGCCTGCCACACAGTCTTCAGGGACATGACCGCAGGTAATTAGAAGCCATACTTGAACAACAAGAGAGTCCAACTTGAGTACAAGGTTGTAAATGCTACCATTAGACTCACACACCTCTTAAAATTACATTAGAGGACATTACACTGGAAGCATTTTGACTAAGTTATTTGTGTGGACACTGTGGCAATCAACGCTGATTTGATATACAGGATGGAGCCGTCAGACCAACCTTGCGACCCACAGATTTTCATGTCTACGTGATTTGTTGACATTAAAACAAAAGCGTCAGTGCTGCCAAGTTAGGTTTCATTAATATTGATTTTTTAAGGATAACTAATAATTAAGTAATTAAGAGGTATTCTCACAGAACAATTTAACACTGGTGGTTTGAAACTGAAACATTTTCCAAGTTGCACAACACCTTATTTTTGTGACCTCAACAAATACAAGTACGCCATTTTAAACTGAGCTTTCGTACGCAGACGAAGGACCTTTCTCAGCACCAACTTTCATCCGGCTTATACTGACTGCAAGGCACCAAGGAGAGCTGTAACTATTACAGCCTACGTAAGAACTAGGTATCATTTAAAAAAAAAAAAAAAAAAAAGTCACTGACTGGCTCAGAGTTCCTTGACTTTTATTTTTATGAACTTGAGTAAGACAAAATGAATTCCATCCTGAGATACTACATCTTCAAACAATGTCTGTGATTTGTGAGTCACCGTTTATTCATTAAAACTGGTTATACTGGGTGTGGTTCTCTTATGTAATAGGCATAATTGAATTTGGACAATCTTTCAACCACTTAGGCCATGTGAGCTACCAAATAAAGGATATCTCTTGCAAAAGTGAATTTTATCCATGTTTGAACAACATCCCTTTCAAATTACGGCTTTTCTCTCCTTCATTCAGCTGCATGTATTCTGCTTCTTCCTCTGCTTTTTTGACAGAAAGAGCGCAATGACATAATTAAGGGCTGTGTCATAAAATCACATATAATTGCTGCTGTAAAACAGTTTGATTTTATTTTTGTGAGACAGCGTCCCCTAATACTTTGGTAACTTGCAATTGCCAGGTCCAAGCAATTTACTTCAAACAGTATGCAAATCAATTCTCTACTTAAATTTAGACATTTTAAAAAAGCTTAGATAGACACACGCACAGAGGACTAGATTAATTTCGGGTTTACTGTGATTCTTATAGGAGGCAGCAAATCAAGAAGAAATAACCGAAGATCAGCCATTCTGAAGATGGCATTGCATCAAAATCGTGATGGACTGAACAAAAAGCACAGAAGAATACGCTAATTATATGCCTCAGTACCACATTAACACTGGGTACATTTCTTTGGCTTGACCTGTTAGGGCCTAAACATAGCTGATAATAGGCCTTCTCTGCCTTACAAGGGATTCAAAATTGAAAGATTTTTCAGTGCTAATAAAAAAATACTAAGGGAGTTCATGTCAAGCTGCTTCCATGGTTTGCACAGGTTTGAATGGCTCTCTGCCACGTGACCTCAGACGTTTTCAAGCAGGCTTCCCACCCATACCACCACAGGCAACTCAAAGTGCACGGGACCGGCAGGTTTCTCAATTTAACTTTGAGGTGGTGGAAACACCAAAACCAAACTCTCCTCATACAATGCAAGACTCACACCACATACGCGGGCCTGCTGGCAAACCGATTCTCCATTGCCAAAGGGTTAGCAGCTCCGAAACAAGGAGGAGGCACTGCACCGTGCCGGGTCTGTGACCTAAACGATGCCTTGCCACAGAGGAGCCACGTACTTGCCACCCAGCCGGTTCCACAACACACGCTGGCCAGCCCTGCTCGCTCCATTTCATTCAGGGTTCCTCTACCACCGCCTCACGTAGACTGTGCTGTCTGAAACCACGTAAGGACCCCACGCACCAGTTTGAGAGACACGCTAACTGCATCAGCACGAAGCACGGAGCTCTGTCATGTGGGGCTGTAGGTTAAGGGTAGAAGATTAAGAAAGATACTGAACCACACAAAACAGCAACTGCCTTAATGGAGGCTTATGCAAGGATCTCATGGGGCAAGCAATTATTCAGACAGCAACCTCAAGGATACCACACCAATTTACGAACTTCAGGTCACCAGCTCAGCCTGGAGCAAGAAAAGCCAAGTTTATTCTGCTGTAGAGAGCACTAGCTGCTCACGTGCTGAAGGGAAGTGGGACAATGATATGAATCTGACGCTGAGGTACCATCCCCACTACAGAATTTCAGCTATGCCTGCCAGTTTCTGTCACAGTGCCCGTCTCAGCAGATCACTTCACATACACATCAGTGTCTGAATACTGCCTTGCTAATGGCCCATCTTCCCTCCACCCCAGTTACCAACTGGATCAGATGACATGGCAAACGGCTTCATCCTTACATAATCCCAGCCTTACATATTTCCATTTACAGCACTCGTTTGGCTCTAAGCACCCTCATCCAATATATCACTCCAGAACAGTACTGTTACTGTAAGATGCACGAGGAGATACAGAGGCTACACCCACAGCCTGCAAGCAAGTGTTCGAGCAACTCCCAGTGCTCTGGCATCTGTCTGGTTTGGCAGGGCCTGGAAGTAGCAGACTCATGAAACGCTTTATATATGGAGTCCCCTGCATTTTATATACAGTTGTCACTAACATGCTCTACCTCAGCCTAACAGATTGTACCTTTTAGGGTCTGTCAGGAAGTAAGAGTAACACCAAAAAATTTTTTCAAAATATACAATACTAAGACAAATGCAGTAGGTACTTTTTTCTCTCTTGCATCTCTGGAGGAACTGGACTGAGAGAGCTTAAAGGCTGAGAGAGCTGGGTCTGTTCAGCTTGGAGAAGAGGAGGCTGAGGGGGGATCTTATCAATGCTTATCAATATCTAAAGGGTGGGTGTCAGGAGGATGGGGCCAGGCTCTTCTCAGTGGTGTCCAGTGACAGGACTGGGGGCAATGACCATAAACTGGAAAACAGGAGGTTCAACCTGAACATGAGGAAACACTTCTTCACTGGGAGGGTGACAGAGCACTGGAACAGGCTGCCCAGAGAGGTGGTGGAGTCTCCTTCCCTGGAGACTCAAAAGCGGCCTGGACTTGTTCCTGTGTGATCTACTCTAGGTGATCCTGCTCTGGCAGGGGAGTTGGGCTAGATGGTCTCTAGAGGTCCCTTCCAACCCCTTCCACCCCGTGAATCTGTGGACATTCTTTAGGACTGTGACCATGAGTAGCTGCTTTCTGGGACACTTCAGATCCACCACCCAAAGTCCTGGAAAAGGTCCTGCCTCCCCCCTTTCACAGCTATGTGTAGTTCTTTTTAAATGCCACGCAGCATACGAGCTTGTCCTTGAACAGCGTACGTGGTAGCTGTCAACAAACACACCACCATTATGGTTTGAAATAAGGAGCTTCTTGTGTTTAGCCTTTGCAGATTTCTCGTCCAGTTTTCCCCTCTACTGGTTCTTCCTCTCTGAATTTCTTTAAAAAAAACCAACCAACCAACCAAAAACCAAACACCAAACACCACCCACCACACAAACCAAAGAAAGCCCTATCATATCACAGCCACAATTTGCTCCAACAATCAATTGATTTGCCTAAATCCCTCCCCAAGGGCAGATAATAGGAACCATATTCAGAGGGTTGCTGCACACAACCTTGAACACACAAGTGGCAAAATGAGCCATTTGGGCAGAAAGCCTTCGGTGTCACCACAAACAGCCCAAGCACAGCAGTTACCAGCTTTCTCAAGGTCAAGCAGTAGAAAAAAGCAAGCAGGATCTGTCTCCCTGAATTCTGGGACCTGGGAAGATGTACAGAAAGAGCAGGCATTTGTGTCTTCCACCCACAGGAGAATGCTGCTTGCATTTCACCTCTGGTAGCAGGAGGGTAACCAGGTCTAAAGCAGCCAAGGGTCACGGAGGAACCGTGCTGCTATCTTCCCTGCTGATCACAATTTAATTCATGGTCTAACAAACTCCTGAGATGTCAACAAGCGCTCAAGAAGCTGGTACCCACAGAGGTTTTCCCAGTCAGCTGTCCAGCAGCGAATTTATGACACTGCCCAGCTTAACAGCTGCACAGGAGTCAAGAGCAAGGCCTGGATTTCTACAAAAGGAAGTTCCTCATTTCAAGCCCTCACAATTCAATGCTAAAATCCATAACAGGCATGACTCCACCGAGGAAAACAGCTGGTGTGGCTTGAAATCAGAAGAAAAGCATCTACTGAGAAATCTGCTGTGTAATCTAATGCAGAGCAAAAGTAAGAAGGCTGAAGGAGATGAGTATTTTTGCCATTGATCACTTACACTGGTCCACGTGAATGTTCCCCTTGGTATCCGCAAGACTTCTGTTTTTCAATTGGAATAATTCCTGCTCTATTGCTCAATGCAAAGCTGGACTGTTCTGTTTTACCCTACACCCCAAATCCCTGGGCATCATTTAATTTCAGAGGATGTGGAAATTTTTCAATCTTCAGCCAAAACTGCCTTTGATAAACATTTATAAAAGGAAATGACTGATTATTGAAAAAATCTTACTGTTATTTTCTATCATCAACATAATGATGGGGTCTTACTGTGGTATGCCTTCTGGGCAGACATGCCAAGACGCCAGGAATAACATGCAAATACATTTTTACAAAAGATGAAGAAAAACAATGAATAAGGGGCAAGAAAGGAGACACAAGGTGACTTGTGTGGAAGGTGCTAGAAGCATAGTTCTCTGCTCATAAGCTGCTTACACTTTTTTTTTTTCAGCTTTTCTGTCAAATTGCATATAAAAATGCAATCTGGAGGATGGTAGTGAAGTTTTTCTTCCAGTATTTAAAGGAATCCCTGACTTAAGGGAACAATACTGCAGAAAGAGCAAGGGTAAACATTTGGGATCAATCAATTCAGTTTATATCAATTCAGATAATAAGCTTACTGTTGTTTATACTGATGAGCATACTGACAGGCGTAAAACTAGGAAAACCAACATACATTAGTCTGTGTGATAAAAAAGCTCTCACTGTATATGCAGAGGTGGGCAGCATAAACTAGATGGGGGTAGGTGTTCTAGTAGGGTGTAAAACTTGCAAACGCGAAGAAAAATTTGAATGAGTAGGAAACTCTGAAAAGGCAAGAGAAGTGGTAGATGAACACTTCCAGGGATGGGGCAAGGCCAGGCTGGATGAGGCTTTGAGCAACCTGGTCTAGTGGAAGGTGTCCCTGCCCATGGCAGGGGGGATGGAACTAGATGGTCTTTAAGGTCCCTTCCAACCCAAACCACTCCATGATTCTATGAAATCATTGACATTTTATTGTAATTATATAGGTACATCTGATTTATTTGGTTACTAGTAATTCCAGAAACAGTTTAAATGTGCACAAGTTCTACAGCTGCCATCCTAATTGACACATGCTGACTTCAACTTTAACCAAGTATTTACCTTCTTATGTGTATTTGCAACCAAGTTCCGTTAAATATAAGTGCATATTTATGCACCTTCCCAAAACAATATAAAATATTGTATATCTTAAGATACACCAGCTGAGCTCCATACTAGTTCAGTGCTTGGTGGTAAAAGAAGAGTGGCATTGGGTGCCTTAACTGTAAGCATTTCCAGTTAAGCAAAGGACAAAATGATCATGAGAAAACAAATGCCAAAATATTCAGTTCACCCCTGAAAGAACCAGAAACCAACCACTGAATTCCTTAAATATATGAAAAACTGGTTAATTGAAAGGTATCTTTTCCAAGTAATTCGCAGTACAATAGTACAAAAAAAAACCCAGCTGAGCTGTTTTTGCCCTGTGGCAGAAACAAAGTTTTTAAAAGAAAAGGTTAAACATACTCAGGGAATGAGCAATGTGAAGGAATGACTTCTAGAAAAGTGATTGACAGAGATAACAGAAGAAGTGGTGAGCAGAGATTCCAGTTTCTCAGCTTAGACATCTTTGAATGACCATGTTTCATCATGTATGTGCTCTCCTGCTCACAACTGCTGAACTTGCCCATTGTGCAAGCCAGTCACTGCATATGCCATTTCTTAAATCTTTTTTTCTGAAAGATCTTCAGCACCACATCGGTTATTACCTGACCTCAAGTTGTCAGCACCTTTCTAAGGCTGGGGAAGAAGCAAATCAAGAGATAAATGAATCCATGCATAGCTGTGTGTCAGCTGGACTCTGATGTCCAGCTGGGGCACATAAAAAGCTTGCCCTGGACAGAAAATTGGCATGTTCTCAACATCTCCCTTAGGATGTTGAACTAAAAAGACTACAAGAGTATCAGCAACAATTCAGCTTAGAAAAGAGGACTTGCAAGAAGACTTAGAGACACCGCTGACAGATTTTGTAGGGGTGGCTGAGCAGTCCAGTTACAGAAGAAAACCATGATCTTCCTGCCATCCTGAAAAGGCACCAGAGCCTCCTTTCCCACTCTCTTCCTCATGCCCATGTGAAGGTCCTGCAAGCACCCAGATGACTTCGTGCTTCAACATACTATTAAAAATAAATAATAAAAAACCCCAACCCAATGAAGCTGAACCCTGCGCAACTCCCTCACACCACTTTTCCCCAGCCCCAAAATGATCACAGCAATTGAGCCGGGGTTCATAGAATCATAGAATGGTTTGGGTTGGAAGGGACCTTTAAAGACCATCTAGTTCCACCCCCCCTGCCATGGGCAGGGACACCTTCCACTAGACCAGGTTGCTCAAAGCCTCATCCAGCCTGGCCTTGAACACTTCCAGGGATGGGGCATCCACAGCTTCTCTGGGCAACCTGTTCCACTACCTCACCACCCTCTCTGTGAAGAATTTCTTCCTGACATCTAACCTAAACCTCCCTGATTTCAATTTATACCCATTACCCCTTGTCCTATCACTACAGGCTCTTGTAAAAAGTCCTCTCCCAGCACCCTTGTAGGCCCCCTTCAGATACTGGAAAGCTGCAATGAGCCTCCGCTTCTCCAGGCTGAACAAGCCCAGTTCTCGCAGCCTTTCATCATAGGAGAGGTGCTCCAGCCCTCTGACCATCTTCGTGGCCTCCTCTGGACTTGCTCCAAGTGGTCAATATCCTTCTGATATTGAGGGCTCCACAGCTGGAGGCAGCACTCCAGGTGGGGTCTCACCAGAGCAGAGTACAGGGGCAGAATCACCTTTCCATGCACCGTGGAAAAGCACCAAAGGGCTGGAGCCACAGCATGCTGGAGATGAGAGAGGGATAATGTTTGGACTTCATGCAGATTCTTGAGAGGCTTAACATACTCAAAAATCCAACGATTCTTGTCAGCTCCCTGACAGCCAGGCAGTACGTGACCGATGGGAGGCCGGCCACACACCCACATGATGAACTTCAAGTTCAGGTAAGAATAATAATAAACCCACCCTGAAAACCTCTTTGAAAAGCCTGTCTATACCATGGCTTTTGCGAAAGGAGGAAAACAAAGATTGTGACAACCGCAGTACTTCGGTTTCAGATGAACAAGAAAAACACTGTTTTACAAGCTTCAATTAAGATAGAGGCATTACTTGAAATACTAACAGATAAAATGTTAGTGATACTAAAATCATATTTGTCTAGGGCAAATGTAAAGAAAGGATTAAAGCAAATACAAACTTGGACCTTTTTTTTTTTGCTGTAGAGGTACTGAAATCACATTTGTCTAATGATTTAATCTATTATTTTATATTTAGTATTTTAAGTAATGGTCCCACTTCACTGTAATTGGATCCAGAAATATTTTGTTCTTGTTCATTTAGAACAAAAAGATAAGTGCAAGCTATAAAAGGCCTTCTGATGTTTGTATTTCCTAAATTTATAGCTCAGTTTTACTGCTACTGCAATTCCAGGTCAGAGAGTGTATGCTGCAAGCTTCAGTGCAGGCTGTTGGTTCATTAGCATTTATTTTTACAGGAAAGACCTTTGCTTACACTGCTGAAGACGACAATGCTAAAACTCCGCTGCTATTTCCAAGCGGGAGCCTGTTGGGATTATTTAAGTAGCCAAGCAATACAGAGATACCAAATGAAACGGCCAAAACCAGAGCATACTTCTGCCCGAGATTATGCCTCTCTCTTACAAATCAACTGCTTTAATCCTGAGTATATCCAATACTTCGATTTTTCATATATTTTAAATACACGTGGTTCTCCAAAGGGCAGCATCAGTGCCATGAGGGAACTGGCATTGTAACCTCCAGGTCCTGAAACTCTGTTCAGCAGAAGGAGGAGAAAGGCATCAGATTAAAGAACATGCACACAAGAGGGAAATGCTTGAGATACAATTGCTTTCGTGTGTGTAGGGAGGTTATTCATGCATGGAAGTAATTTCTTGTTATTACTGGAGATTTGTCAATCTTTTCAAATTTTGAGCTTTACTGGAAGCAGCACTTTGAGCAGCATAAACCGAGACGTGGTTTGTGTCAGCTTCAGTTCTTCATGGGGAGGGGGGTGAGGCAGTGGAACAGGTTGCCCAGAGAAGCTGTGGATGCCCCATCCCTGGAAGTGTTCAAGGCCAGGCTGGATGAGGCTTGGAGCAACCTGGTCTAGTGGAAGGTGTCCCTGCCCATGGCAGGGGGGTTGGAACTGGATGACCTTTATGGTCCCTTCCAACCCAAACCATTCTAAGATTCTATGAAAACATCCACCAACTCCCCTTTCCCTCTCACACGTACATTCGTGTGCACACACGCAGAGTTTGGAACCAACAGCCATCTCCCTACGTCTTCCCTCCATCCCTCCTATGCCCTGACTTTTCCATCTCCTACACCCACAGGCTTCCAACCCATTTCACCAGCCTTACTTAGCTTATTAACACGGCAACAGATGGACAGAGAGCAAAGAAATTGTGCGGAAACAAACATTTCACAGGGTCAAAAGACACCGCAAAGGCGATTACTGTCACGTAAGGAGTCTGGAAAAAACAGTCACGACACCACTTCCCAGTAAACTCTGGCACTTGGCATTAATTGTGGCACTTAAATGACAGTGTTTAGAAATTTCAATATTATCTAGCAACAGTTAAGTAGAAATAAGCCATCAGGTGGAAGTCACTGAAATTAATGATGACTTCAGAAATATTATGCTCTTCCCTGGAGTTGGAACAATTCAGGGGGAAGGATCAGCTTAGGAGAACTCCACTGACATGATGATTCAAATCAAAATAAAAGCAAGACTGTAAAGCTCTTGAATACTACAATATTTAGTAGGTGGGATATTTTTAACTAAATTTAAATTTTAAGAAATTAGAGTAAGTAATAGGAGAAGCTATACAGAATTGTGACATCAAGAAAAATAATATTTTGGGGGGTTTTGTGGGTTGTTGGTTTTTGTTGTTTTTTTTTTTTTTTTAGGACCTTTTGCAATACGAAATTTAAAGGAATATAAAAACATCCAAACAATTATACTGGGATATGTGAAATACACTGTGCGTGCACAGAGTCACTAAGCTGGGAGTGACACTTCTGAAGGCTCCGTTTCCCAAGGCTCGTAGCAATACACTTCATTACAGGTAACGAGCTCCTATATTACAGCGCTGGGTGGCAGAGGACATCGCCACTGCCGCGCAGCACCATCTAATGAGAGACGCCAGGTACGACATATGACCAGAGGCTTTGTGCTTATATGTATTCCCTTCTCCTTGGCAGGAGATGAAAGAAATTGCCTCTGGCAAAGAAATAAAATAATTGCAGTCAGAGGAAGGATGGCTACAGAGGAAATTGAAGTCCAAGGGAGCCACAAAACGATAGTGTGCCTCTGAAAAGATGACAGGAGCACAACTAGAGGAGGCAGAACATTAGTCCGGGCAAAGGAATAAGGACATTTAGGCTCAGTAAATTTTGCTGACCAACTCTTGTCTCTGATTATGTTTTTGAGGAGCTCTAAAATATGAACGTTGACCTCCTAAATAGAAAGGATTACAGGAAGGAAGCTACTGAAGCGTTTTTATGATACTTGAACTGCAAAGAGAATATGGTTTTGTGCCTGGTGACACTGCTTTCAGTTTTTCAAGGGATCCTCTTCCAGCTACGCCTCCTTCAAGATGCTTTCGTCATCTCACAGCACAGCCCACATGGTACCACTCTGAACAGTAGCCTACGCTACTAACCCCTTATTCCTAATTATATATTCCTCCCTGCCCCTTGCAAGATCTAACTGGTTGAGATTTATTTGCCTTTACAGAAATAAAATGTCCTTGCTAACAGAAACTGGGGATCAGGCTACCATGGATCTCAAAATCAGGTCTTCACGCTACTTTAAAGATGACATGAAAAGGTCCCTTATGCACCACGCTGCCCTGTCATCTGTCTTTCCTACCTGAACACTTTGGTCTGCCTAGTCATTTAGGTATTTATTAAGCCAAATACCCCACTAGCAAACCCTTACTCTCCATAAGACTCTTCTGCTTGGTTTGCAAAACCACAGATAGAAGAACTGTTGGTAGCTGTCAAAGTCACTGCTGCCCTTCAATTAAAGAATGAAGGTGAAGAGCACAGAGGAGAGATTGTGGTTCAGATGGGAAGCCATAAGTGACAAGTGCTGCTCTTCCAAACTCTTCCAACCCTTCACCCTTCCTATCTTTCCTCTTTGACACCGTCACTCCGCTGTTCAGGCTGAGCTTTGATATAACCCAAGTGTTACTCAAGCACCTCCAGCGTGACACCTCCTCCAGCCATTTTATTGTGCCTCTCTGAAAATGCAGCTTTATTTATTTCATTATTTTCGGGAGCCAAACTGGTTTGGCAGAGTGCTTGCCTCCTCACCTGGGTGTGTTTAGAGGAGCCCAAGATAAGATTCACTGTCACGGCAGCTACACAGAGTTGCTATGTACACTGCCCAGAGGTAGGATTTAATTACTAGTTGAAAGCAGCCAATCTCCCCCTTATTACAGAAGACCATTATAATTTGCCTATATTTATTATGACATCCTTGCAGAAATGTTCATGATTCTTTGTAAACAACTCCATATCCTGCAAGGGAGAAACAGAAATTTATCCCACAGTTCCCATATTCAGCCCACTAAAACGCAAATCCTCAATACCCTCTTTTTAGATAGATATATATATAGATATATACATAAATTTAGAAAATTTCATGTTGCTGAAAAAATTCATTTTTCCTTTGGGAAAAAGGGGCAATGGTATATTAAATTATTTATTTGCATATGGCCAATATATCCTTTCCCAAAGGGAGACACTGACTTTAGGTCCCATGTCGAAAAAGCAAAGAGCTTCCGACTTGTAGTGGCTTGGTTCACGTATATTCACATAACCTCCCCTAACGATACCGCCAACAGCGATTAGAAGAGCCGCACAAAACGCACACAAGAAAAGCACTGAGATGCAAGCAAATAAGTTGTACCAGAAAATGTTTTATCCAGAGCTATAAAAATAGATAGTCTTGGAAGACTATTCTGATCCATTCATTTAGTAGGATTACACTTGTGCCTTGTAACCCCAGGAAAGATTTGGGATTATAAACAGATGCATGTAGGCAAGATGCCTCAAGGATTTCAGGTTCCAGCCACAGTGGTTTATATGACCAGATGCCTTTGAGGGCATGCAGACTTCAAGAATGTCTGAAGTTTTGCCTAGCAACTGAGACAAAGCATAGACTGCCCCCCAGTTTAAACATCTTCCTCCATACATATTGCATGAGGTTATGACCATTTCTGCTGCTTGATCTGGTACACAATTACCATTTCTACGCTAAAATTTTTCCCACTTTATTTACAGCTCAGTAGAGCAGTTGAAGACACTTTTCCTTCCACAACAACAACAAAACTGGGAAGTGCTTTTAACATTAGGTCACTGCGTTATCAAAGCAGAATGATGGCTTTGGGGCTTCTTTTATTCAAAACTCCAGAGAGAAACAAATGGTACTTTGTATCATCAATGTTACTTCCTATGCAAGATTTAATTTTGCCTGGGGTCATGACAAAATAATGTATTTTATTGGAGACACATCCTCTTAAATACTTTGTTAGAACAAACCAAGTTGGATGTAACTTCAGCTGGAAGCATTCAAACACCACTTGCACAACATTTACAGACTAACAAGGGAATTATCCCATTGAGTTAAACCAGTTGTCCACCTCACCCAGCATTCTGGGTCTGGCAGTGACCTGTCCCAGGTATGTCAGCACGTTCGCAGGGTGGGGAGGGAGGATACCAGTACCTTCATATTGAGAGTAGAGGAGCTCTAGCCTTCTCTATAATTAAATGGTGAAAAACACAGATAGGGAGAGCAAAACATCTTTTCACCACAGTTCTCTTGCATCAGAAATCATTGCAGAAAGGAAAAATGTCACCCACCACTTCCTTCTATCCCCATATACCAATTTACATATATATTCTTTTTAATATTTGCTTGCTTAAATACTTCTTTGCTTGTGATGCACAATAAAATAAGGAAACATGTATCCAGAAGCAGCTGGATATAAGTCTAAGTTGTGTTCAGTCCAAAGTGTTAAATCCATACAATGCCTTTTTAACTAAGGCACGTAACCGTGAACACGCTATTAAAAACTGGCCCGTGTTCTCCAAGACTGGTGCCTCAGTTCAGAGCTCGCACTGATATTGGGTATGAATTCACACAGAATGTGGGTGTCACTGCAGAATTGATCTCACTTATCTCCTTACATATTCTGACCTCTGCTGTTATAAAGTGGAATTTATTTTGACAATCATTTTTTCTTTAAAACACTGCCTTCAGCTCAGTAAGAAATTTCAATATCTGCAATTATCCAGGGTAAAGAAATGATCAGAAAAATCACTTTTATTTTACACTGTGAAGCACAAAAATAGTGTCCAAGCTTTTCTTCCCTTCTCATGTTTCTATCATCCTGTCATTTATTATAAACTGCATATTTGACTATTACATAAATACACATACCCTGCTCTTTTAGCATCTGGACTCTACACATGAGATTTTCTCTCCCAAAATCATCTTTCTCTGAGAGCGGACTGTGTTGGCCTTTTTACGATGGGTACCACCAAAACCACCGAGCACACCAATATGCACACTACTACTAATCTGAATCTATTCAAATAACTAGTTTTAGGTAACACTTTTTTTAGTTTAAATTACTTTTTCCCT